>NW_012026903.1:2521483-2522048 GCF_000956235.1 Wasmannia auropunctata | reverse complement strand
TATTGTTACGCCCGTGTTCTTTGCCCGCGTCGTTCGATGTACCAGCGAGCCGGTCCAGCTGTCAGATGTTTCCCTGACGACGCGTTGTCATCTGTCAAACGGATGACATATTAGATTTGGAGACGAGCCGTCGATTCGAACGGACGTGCTGAGCTCTGTTCTGTCTATTCGCTGCGTTGTTTGTTCACAGTCATTATAATAAAGCGTGTTCCTTGTGTTTCTAATTGGTGTTCCTTCTTATTTCTCCGCGACCTTCCGGTGCGCGTGCGCGAACGCGGGTGCGGAAGTGCGAACGTTACGCGGGCGAGTGCGTGATCGCGAGATACATCGCCCCGGGCGTAACAGTATATATCTTATATAGTTTATATACATGTATTGTATGAATAAATGTTTGAATCAAATATACTTGTAAATTAATTTTTATCTATAATATTTTATAATTATATTTCAGGAAATTATTATACTACTATAATGTATAATAAGTAAAATTAACTACAGTCTTATTTGACAAAACAATATAACTTGGACGTAATAAATATGTAAAATAGTCAATTGTACTATTAAA
>NW_012026903.1:2516150-2521433 GCF_000956235.1 Wasmannia auropunctata | reverse complement strand
TAAAGTAGAAAAATCATCGCGATAGAATAAACGATGTACGCCCAGTATTTGATGGATGTCAAGTGAACGGGTCGCCAGTATCCGGTGTACGTCAACAGCGCGAACGATAAGGGAAGTGTGTGCATCGTTCTCGGTTAAAAGTTCCAAAGGGAAGGGTTTCGCGCGAGGATCTTAGGTAAAGTCTCGATAAAAATATTTCTTACAAAAGACAATTCAACGTTCTCAGGATGCTATTATATCCATTTTCCCGCATCGGCGTTTTATACACCGCGTATCGCTTTTCTTTATTTCCTCTTACTTAGAAATTTACTTTGACTTCCGCAATAGATAATTCATGCATAAATAAGTTTTGCTAATCGTTTCATGAAACATTACATGCAATTCTACAAAGACTATCTGTATGCTATTGGAGGTATATGCCACAGTTCCACCTTATTCCGTCTTATTTAAAAATGAACGTTAACATGAATTTGCTGCGTTCGCTACCCCCCTGTATCATCGTCGCGATCGATCGATACCCGCGAGTCTTGGACACTGGCGTATAATATTTCTTTAATCTATGTACTTTAATTACTTCTCGAACTTTCCGTTATCTAGTCAGCTTTGCATTTTTAATAAATTTAAATTTAAATTACAAGAATGTATCGCGAATCGTGATGATGTGACAACTGCCGATTGGACCTTGAATTAATGGTGACATTATTATTGCATGCGACGAAAGGCAGAAGACATCTGGGATATGCGGAATAATAATATAGCGACGGTTTTTATGAAGAAGTAAGAATTGCATTCGATTGTCCATTAATATATAACGAATGTAGCATGATAAAGTGTGCGCGTCGCAGAGGCCGATACACTCTCTCTCTAGTTTTTTTTCTTTCATACTAGTAAGAGAATTTATTTTTTTCTTTTAGAAATCTTGCGGTATCCTTTCCTTTTATTGCATTTGAGAAATTCTATAAAAAAGTTGTGAAATTATATAGAATATGTGGAAAATACTAAATATATTTATATAGTAATTTTGAAAAATTACTTGAAGAATTTTAAGAAAAATTTTTATCAGAGCGTATAAGAAAGACGCGGTATCTTCGACATTTTATACTAATTGGGAAACACGTACTTTTCATAAAAACTGAGATCAATCGTCTTTTCCAGAATTTTATATATGGTATATGTAAAAATTCTGAAATATTATATGGTTTCTCATTCTACAATTTTTGAAAAAAAATTTATAAAATTTGAAGAAGTTCAAGGTTCTTTTTAAAAACTTCATAAATTTAAAATACAAAAAATTTAAAGAGATATATAGTA
This sequence comes from Wasmannia auropunctata, assembly GCF_000956235.1. Classification (NCBI taxonomy): domain Eukaryota; kingdom Metazoa; phylum Arthropoda; class Insecta; order Hymenoptera; family Formicidae; genus Wasmannia; species Wasmannia auropunctata. The sequence goes on along the minus strand of NW_012026903.1, from coordinate 2,520,122 downwards.
TGAGAATTTTTCTCAATACGACGATTTTTAGTAATAGATACTAGTGAAATATACTAAATATACTAATTTTTGAGAAATATATGTTTAGATAACAGTTTATACCTTGCAGACAAGGATAGTTTCTGGAACAAACGGCAAAAGAGAAATGGCAACAATAGCGACAACGCAGAATTGATACGTTGCGACATGAATCAAACCTTCTGCGAGGATGTCCCGAATTATCCTCAGGAGTTAGTGAATGAAATTCTCGTCAAGAATCCCAATCTGTTACGTTATGCGTTGGATGATGTTAGTAGACTTACAGTTATAATATTTATAATTTTTCTCACCATAGGACAAAAAGTGGAAATGTTAAATTTAAATCCAGAATTTTCTCTTTCATTAATAGATTGGCGTTTCACCGCAATTTGACGAAGAGGATCCACTTTGTCTATCTAGGGTGTAATCATTTTAAAATATGATCTATTATTGCATAATGTCAAATTCCAAAAATGTTCGTAAAAAGAACGTAAAATTCTAGGTGGAAACAGTTTACCCGAAATGGGCTATATGAATAAACAAAATCAAGTACATCCATCAGGCGGAAAATTTTCGTCAAGGTATACGGCTCGAACTTTGCGTGTAAGTGAAGAAAAGAATGCTATACATTACAGTCTCACTACATACTGTCCTTTAACATTTATATATGTATAAATAAATAAGAAAATTATGAAATAAGGTATATGGAATATCGCTGCGTTGATAGAAAAGTGACACATCTCGAAATTAGCAACTTTTCAGCAGAACATTTTTGAAATTCTTCTTGAATTGAAACAACATTTTAATTAGGTTTCATACAGCAAGCTAATATTATTTGTCGTCATTTTGACGTCAAATAATGGCAATTTACTTTGCTATCTGGAATGTTAGAATGATTAATGAATATTAGAGAACTTCACTTTCTTTCCATGTCATATATTTAATTATAATGTGTTCGTTAATATTATCATGTTGAGTAAAAATCAAAATTTTAAAATTTTAACACTGCAACACTAGCATAGAATTGTGTAAGTTTAATCTCTCAATAAAGTTATGACATTTTTCCATATAAGCAATGTGTCGACAAACGTGTCTTTTCTCAAAAATATGTTAGTCTTAAGGTCTACTTTCGTTCATTATCTTAAAAATACTAGTTTATTTTATTTGCGTCTTTCATCACTTTAAACTATCAATGCAGCAATATATATGTAGATCGTAGGACGAAAGAACGTAAAATATAATAGAATGTTATCAAGAATGTCGTAATACGTTCTATTTTCAGAGAACCAAAGACTAAGTGCAGGTTGATTAACTATATCGCCGAAGGCTAGATCACATCATGCCAGCAGAAGTTTATTCATGTCGTGTTCCTTGCTATTTCCGAAGACGAGAGCCATCCTGATTACTTCAAACTTCCTGCGAACTACTGCTGCCACGTTGAATTTAATCTGGCGAAGAAAAGATGAGTGCAAGATTGTTTTTAGGGACATCTTCCGTCCTCGGGTTATGCAAAATTTATCTTAAGTATAAGAATATTTAAAAAAATATTTAATCATATTTAGATACTTTTGAGTAGTATTATTTACGTAAAAAATAGTTGGTTACCAAGTTTTCCTTCACATGACCGAAAAAGACGATTTCGTACTACGACCCTTTTAGGATGTTGAATGCCGAGTAAGAAATTTTGATAATCTGAAAGAATAAAAATTAAAATTTTTTTGTACGGCACGTACAAATCAAAATATAATTTTGTTAGATTTATTAAACATATTTTTTCACACTGCGATATTATCCCCGTTCACCTTCATAAACGATTCGTTGGACAAGGTAATTATGTATCCGCTAGTCATCGTGATCGGTCTTTTAGCTCGCGTGATTATCATCAGAAGGGTTTTCATTAAATCAGTAGGAAGCATCGGCCAGTCCATCTCGTAAAAGGCGCTTCCGATTTCGGTGCTCTGCGTGTTTGAGAATGAACCGATTAAAAAGAAAGTTCACTAAACCGTCTTCAAGTAAGTTCAAATATTCCTAAGATGAAGATAACAGTTTGTTGTAAGTCCCACTTACATGTAACACTTAGCGATAATTAGCAGGTCGCTGTTGTAGTCTAATATTACAACAGCGACTCAAAATAATTGAGGACTGCCAACGCAGGACTTCGGCAGTCCCAATGCGTGCGTTCTCCAAAAATTTGCAGCCGTTGCAATTAAACAATAATTGCAACTGCTGAGCAGAGCAGTGGTCCACTTGAAACGGGATAAAACCCGCCGTCCAGCGGACCACTGCGGAGTTCCATTTTCAATTGCTAAACGTCATGCTGTCGGTGCGCGTAGCATAAGTGTAACGCGAGTGATAAGGTATAAGTTGAGTGTATAAGAATCGGAATAGAGTTGTGAGAGTGACCGTATCATCGAGTGAATCGTCATCATTTCAACAATCTTTCACCACGAATGTCCCCCGTTACACCCTACCCACGGTGTAACGAGTTTCAAAAATTCAAGAATTTTTAGAGAACCGACCTTCAGTGTCACCTCGTTGCCGAACCAGCAGTACAAATAAATCTGCATAAGCATGCAACCGAAGTACGAAAAGCTCCACGCAAACTCGAGACTCAGTAAGTTCTTCATCAACATTTTGTACATACTGAGACAGAGCACCGTCGAGCTTGTGGTGAATTGCACGAAAATCATTAGCGTGAACACCGTATTGATGCGCTCCGCAAATCTGCGCCATTACGATTATCTTTTCAATATATATATGTATATATTTTTTTATTTTTTTTCTTCGTGCGTAAATAAACTTTTATCTTCACTTGTACCTATAAATGTAGCAATGATGATGGATGAGCTCGCGTACGAGTCGCCGTCCTCGCGCCTTGAAGTCTTCTTTCGAGGTGCTGCATTTCCGGGCCTCTCGCAGCGAATTGGGCAACGTGCGAGCGCGATGGCAGAGTATGTCCAATTGGGCGCACGTCTGGATCATAAAACCGGAGATGAGAGTCTCGTGGGCAACGCTGGCGTTCGCGCAGACCAACAGTCCGATCGTTTGGTGCAGCATGGTCGCCCAGAAAGCGGTCGTCGACGAGATGTCGTAGGGCACCCAGTTGGACAGTAAGGTCCGGGTGGTGACAAAGAACCGGAATTGCGCGACCGTGGCAAAGAAGGCAACCGACTCGTTTAGTATCTCGACACATATGGTGATTATCCTGGAAAAACGTTGGAGAAATATCGCAAAAATATTAGGAGAAATATGAGTGGTGCGAGTGTAATTCATAAATTTTAAGAAAAAAAATCATGTAATCAATTTATTTATTATAATCATATAGAATAAAGAACGCATCTGAAAAATATTTTAAACATTTTTTATCCTAAATAGGATATTCTGCAATCAATACATCGCTCGCTTTCGTTTTTCAATCTTTGCATCGTTATCAAGTACTTTTGTAATCATCTTCAGCTGATCGATCACGACGACTTAAATTTCTGGCTCGTTAAATAGTCTATTGAGTGTAAAGGATCCTATTTTGAATAAAAAATGTTAATATATTTTTCTAGCGTAAATTCATTTTATATAATTTTTCTAAACACTTATAAATTATATTGTGGTACAAATATTTCTGTAAATGTTTAGTCTACTAATTTTTTGAATCTCCAATTGTTGGATTTTTTAACTTCTTGAATTCTCGCATAAAAAAAGAAAAAGTTAAAAAAAAAGATAAAAAAAAGTAGAATTTATTGTTATATCTTACAGAGTTTTATTTCACAATACGTACTTCGCACTACGATCGAAGCGTTGCTGGATATCCATTTCGTGATCGTTCCGGGGTACGCAGATATCCTTCAGTAGCATATCAGTGAGATCGATGATCTCGTTTCGACGCACCGTTAGATTCGTCACTTTGCAGCATACGCCGAGTACCGTAAGGAACAGCGAGAACTTCTCGATGAACGTCTC
>NW_012026903.1:2506349-2516067 GCF_000956235.1 Wasmannia auropunctata | reverse complement strand
AAGTAGAAAAATCATCGCGATAGAATAAACGATGTATGCCCAGTATTTGATGGATGTCAAGTGAACGGGTCGCCAGTATCCGGTGTACGTCAACAGCGCGAACGATAAGGGAAGTGTGTGCATCGTTCTCGGTTAAAAGTTCCAAAGGGAAGGGTCTCACGCGAGGATCTTAGGTAAAGTCTCGATAAAAATATTTCTTACAAAAGACAATTCAACGTTCTCAGGATGCTATTATATTGTCCATTTTCTCGCATCGACATTTCATACACCGCGTATCGCTTTCCTTTATTCCCTTTTACTTAGAAATTTACTTTGTCTTCCGCAATAGATAATTCATGCATAAATAAGTTTTGCTAATCGTTTCATGAAACATTACATGCAATTCTACAAAGACTATCCGTATGCTATTAGAGGTATATGTCACAGTTATTACGGTGAGTTCTGCAGCCTTATTCCGTCTTATTTAAAAATGAACGTTAGAATGAATTTGCTGCGTTCGCTACCCCCCTGTATCATCGTCGCGATCGATCGATACCCGCGAGTCTTGGACGCTGGCATATAATACTTCTTTAATTTATATACTTTAATTACTTCTCGAACTTCAGTTATCTAGTACTTCAGTTATCTAGTCAGCTTTGCATTTTTAATAAATTTGAACTTGAATTACAAGAATATATCGCGAATCGCAATGGTGATGACAACTGCCGATTGGACCTTGAATTAATGGTGACATTATTATTTCATGCGCAAGGCAAGAAGACATCTGAATACGCGGAATAATAATATAGCGACGATTATTACGAAGAAGTAAGAATTGCGTTCGATTGTCCATTAATATATAACGAATGTAGCATAATAAAGTGTGCGCGTCGCAGAAGTCGATACACTTTCTAGTTTTTTTCTTTCATACTAGTAAGAGAATTTGTTATTCCTTTCTTCTAGAAATCTTGCGGTATCCTTTCCTTTTATTGCAATTCTCAACGTAACACGATCAGTTCTTCGAGATAAGTCCTCGCTTCTCCAATCCAAAAGGACTTTGATCGTTCGTCACAAGATAGACAGTTCCTTTCCTGAGAAAAAAGGGAAAAATAAATATTTTTGTAATTTTAGACATTTAAAATAAATTACCTTTTAGTGAAAAAGATTCTTTTAATATTTTTAAGAATTTCATATTTTCAATTAATGAAGAGTTCTAGAAAAGATAACTTGAAGTTCTTCTTTATAATTTTGTAAGTTTTATTTCGGAAATGATAGAATATGAGAAATCTTAGAATATTTTAAAATTTATGTAATATATAGAAGATTTTAGAGATTTTTTTCAATATTTCTGAAAAGATTTATATTCTTATTCCTATAAAAAAATCTGAGAAATTTTTAAAAATAAGTTTTAAAATTTTAAACTTATAAGATCATTGAACTTATATAAGAATTATAAAAGATATGTAAAGAAATCTAAGAAAATTTTTCGCAAAGGTATAATTTTATAAAATTAGAATCTTCTTTTTAAATTGATTCTTTCAAATTTAGAAAATTTTTACGCAGTGTTCGGAGTGGCATATCCCATGACGATCTGTGTGTTATTAATGCATTTGCCGGAGTCAAACTGAGATAACGAAGAACATTGCATGCCCAAGAAGACAGATTCGTCGATCACAGACTCGGCATAGAATTTCCAGGAATAATGATGACTGCAGAAATCTGAAATGAGAAAATCAAAGATGATAAAAGGTACACACATCGGTAAAAAATACAATCCATTCAGCTCTAATTTCTAAGAAAGAAAATGTACCATCTGTGCTATAAAATGTAGGATGTTCCGGGCAGCCGGGTTGTATGCGTTTACCACCGTTTGGAAAAAAATCTACTGTTCCCGTAGTCATGGCAATACCATAAAATCCAGAATCCGTGTGTATGATATCCACAAAACGGGCGTCGGACAGCGAAAGGCGAGGCTGGATAAAATTGAAAAAGGGACCGGCAGGGTCCAGTCCTATACAAAAATATCTTTAAGTACTTAGCCGAATCGTAGAAAAGCATATTTTGCCAAACGTTAGCAACATATTTTCTTGACAGAAAGGCGATAAATTAGATACAAAATTCGTTAATTCGTTAAATTAATGTTTGTAAAAGCGCAATTAACAGAAATAAGAAAACTCGCTGCTGATAAAATGATAGTAAATTTTACACGATTTTTTGCGCTAATATGCTCTCATTTACATGAGCAGCAAATTTTACAAGCAAAACACGTCTAATAAAAACATAGACGGCACCGGTTTTGATATAAAATTCTGATTTTCTGCCAATTTGCAAATGTATTACCATTATTTTGTTTCGTGAATAATTATTTCGATTTTTTAGTATCAAGATTGAAATATAGCAAGAATACAGATTTTACTTTTTTGAAAAAAATGAAAATTTTTTATTTCTGAAAATGTAAATTAAACAATAGTTAACAATAAATTAATAAATTTGAATTATTTTGTTATTGTGAATTTTGTATGAAAGAGAAAAAGAGGAAAATGATCAAAATATTTTAAAGTTTCTCGTTATTTAAAGATACTTTGATGCTATATATTAAGCAGTGATACATTAATAAAATCGAGACAAAATTAATTGATAAAAAGCTTGTGAACTTTTACCCGTAATTCTGGGAACCTGAAAGCTAACTTTTCTGCCGATATAGCCGGAGATCTGACTGCCCATGGAGTGCCCGACGATATGCAATTTTTCTGTATCAAAGCCCGATTTTGCCATTTCATCGAGAGCCGTCACGAGGGCATCTGCGACGTGAGGGGCATTTATTACCACTGTTACATACGAGTCGTTCGCTAATTGACTGTAATCGACTCCGATAATATTGTGATCGTTTCTCTTCAAGTAAGCTAAAAAGATGAAAAATAATTTACATTTTATTAATTTGCTTCTTATAACACAGTAATGTACGTTATACGTCATTAAGATATACCTTGCACCACCGTACGTACGCTCTCTGATGCCAAATTTTCCGAAAAGCCATGAATGTACAACACCGTCGGCTTATTGTTATTTATTTGAGATGTGATCGCGCTAACGTTCTCCAACGAGTAGTCGACATATTCATTTATAGTAGTTCTAAAAGAGAAATCTTAAGTTTGGATCGACACGAAAATAGATTCATCGAGAATTTATTTTATATTGCGCCAAAGAAAACTGATAGTCACGAAAAATTTTATTAATTCTTTTTTATCCCAAGAATTTCAAGCATTGAAAATATGATGAAAGAAATCGAAAGTTTAAAAATAAGTACCCGACATAAACACGTAGAAAGATGCTCTCGAGCTCCTCCTCGCTGGGCGCTCCGCCTATACGAAAAAATAGATTTTGTGAATTTTTCTTTCTTATGTATTAAACATCGCTTATATTTGAATAAGACAGACAAAAAATTTAAAATAAAAAATATTTCTTCAATATACATATAAACATTTTCTTAAGAATATACTTAATTGAGATTTTCGAAATTCACTCAAAAAAGTATTACTGACAGATGTCTAATAAAATAATCATATATTTTTTTAATAAATCAACCAAGTTGAATTTTCTTTGCAAATTTTCTTTATTGTATAGTTGAATTGAATTCACTATTGGAAGCCAGTACTTACCAATCGCGGTCGCGTATATTATCACAATGGCAAAAACAAATTGTCGAAAAGTGTGGCTCATCGTAGTTTTGATCGAAGATCCTACCGAACAAGAATTTCTGAATAAACCAATTTTTTTTTGCGCACAGCATTATAAGAAGCCACGTTGCTAATTTATTCACTGTTAAATTTATGAGACATTTTGTTATCTAATATCGCCCTGTTTGCTTTACTGTGTGTAAAGAACACACACGTGTCAAACGTCGGAGATATTCTTCCTGTATTTGGAAAACAGAGAGTTGTTCATGCTAAATACAAGAAAAAAAAAATACTTGATTAATTTTATAAATTTGCTATATAGCGTTTTAAAATGCTATAACTTATTGTCAGAAAGGAAATAAATTAGAGATATGAAATCTGCAAATAATTAAAGAACAGATCAAACATTTTTTATCGAATAACGCAGGCTTATAATAAATGATGAATCATAGAAGGTGTTACTTTCGTCACATCTGATATTCTTGGTACGTATGGCAAGAAATGGAATATTCCGCTTAGATTTCTACAGGGCGATAAGCGAGTATCACATCGATCTGCATTGAAAATGTTAGCAAAAACTGTACGAGTTTATCTTTCATTAAAAATATTAACAAAAACTGTAAGTCTATTTTCCATTAATCATTTCCTTGTACTTCGTAAAATTCGTAATGTTTTAAATTATATAAATTATATGTATTGCCGTATGTACACAATCAAGAACGCCAGATATAAGGCAGCAGATTCGTCATTTTAAGTCCACGTTACTCAATAGAAAATATTTCACTAGCTTTTCAATTACGTGCAAGTTTCGTGTCTTTAACTTGTCTCCTTACTAAGTTATAGCATTTTAAAATTACCATATGTGTGTGTGTGTGTGTGATTTTATGGACACGCTGTATATACCGAATTATATGTACAGTTGCTGCTGCTTATATTTTAACGATAAAATAATATTATAGTTAATTATAGTTATTACCCTTTTTACCACTCAGAAGTGCGTTACAAATGCGCGTACGTAATTGTAAAATTTCATTGATATTAGGACACTGTAATTTCCATATTTATATATTTTTTTGAACATGCAAAATTATTGATAACATATTCTATAGGAAATATGTTATCACCTAATTTACGCGATTTTTTTATCACAACATATATTTTATATATTTTATTTACTGTTCCAATATTGAGGTATCTCAACACTAAAATATTTTTAAGTCATGATTAGAAAAAAAATTGTAGAATTTTATTAATTAGTTAATTTATTAATATCTTATTACTTTATTAATTAAAGCGACGAAAAAAGTAAGAAATTAATGATGGAGAAGATAAAAACAGTGTCTTTCAATAAAATAGTAATTAAGTTCTTATCTATAATGTCTAATTTATATCAACTATATCTAAAACCTCATAAAACAACAAGTGTGACATTGCGCACCCCATTATTCTGTCAACTGCTTATTTAATCGCACTCATGTTAATTTATGCACTGGTAGATTTATGGGAATGTCACGGATTACCGGTTGAATGCAAATAATTATGTGTATCTTCTTGAAACGTGTAAGTGAATAAATCAGAGGGGAAACGGTTCGACCGGAAAAGGCTAAATTTTAGTCGTCTCGCCGTGACTATGAACGATAAGTAACTTGGTCACACACAGGTAATGTTTGGAATATTCCAATTTATTTTCCTAATAATTAGCTGTAACCAATGTTGATAAATATTTAAGCTTTTTTTCGTAAATGATAAGTTAACAAATAATTAGCTTAAATATAAACATATAAGAAATAGGAAATGACTTCCGTATTTCTCTACCTCTCTCTCTGTCTCGCTCTTGTTCCGTTGATTCCATTCGTTGCTTTCAGCGTAGTCTTTATTCCTCGCTTATTGTCTAACGGCTGTAAAGTTAAAGATCTATTCAACTCAGTATCTTGCAATGTAAAAAAGTATCTTGTGGAGGTGTAACGTATTCGCTTAAAATTAATTAGGACGAGTGTACAAATGGATCTTTAAATGCTGAACGTTCGAGATCCGTGCAATTTATTTTATATCTTTGGATTCTCGGGAGTTAGATGTTTGTTCAATATTCACGACAGTGTCAACTCAAGGTACGTACACGAAAATTCTTTTTGAATCCATATAATCTCGAATATCCTTACGATCCTTCGCATTTACGATGAAAAGCGTAGTAAACATCGATACACAATTATCCCGCGTATCCGCTAAATACAGTTGGTAAGCAATTTATATTAATCACAATATAATGCCGATAACTTTAACACCAGCTACGCGCTTAGCCAGCCGCATTTAGCATAAAATTTTGCGTGTAGTCGTATTCGATCGTCGGTATGACCGACTGAACGAATTTCAGAAAGATTATAAGGTACATGTGTACTCCTAACTCTCCGCCGCCCTCCATCACCGTCTCCATGATTTTCTTCATCACCTCCGCGTGCCTGCGCAAACAGCGAGAAAAAAATCCTTTAATCCATCAAAATTCCATTCGTAAATCTAACGAATTTGAGATCTTCAGATCCGACCTTTCGCCTTCTTTTTACCTGCAGGGGTGAACAGAAGCCATAGGAGGACCAGGTATGTGCGGGTGAGTCTCCATTGTAACCGTCTTCTTAGCATGATCCTGACTAACATCTTCGTACATCTCTTCTACGCTAAGCGGCTTCCGATTCTAATATAATAAAATAAATAATGTAACAGTGGATCTAGAAGAAGATGCAATAATTCAAAGATTTAAGAAATTGGAAAGAAATAAAAAAAATTCCGCGTCTTACCTCGTTGTATCCGAACAACCATAATCTGGGCGTTTGATAATATTTATCGTATGTGATGTACAGATCATAGGTGCGAGTGCGAATGATCTCTCCCTCTGTAAACGAGTCCCGTTTCTCGTGGCCAGTTTTCTTAGTGCTCTCCGTCGCCGCGTGCTACAAGGAAACGTCGCTTTTTACAATTATTAATTCAGGAAATCTTCCTTTCTTTCGCAGATTTGTGTTCGCTTACCTTATCCTGCTCGTCCAGCATGCCGCTAATTTCGAAAGCGTCCATATCAGCGGCATCCTCATCGTCCTCGTCCTCGTCCGCATTGTCCTCAAGTTGGGGTGGCTCCCCCAGCGACTCCTCCAACGCCATTTCTGTCACTCTCTCGTCCAGGCCGGCGACACTAGTGGCGTAATGATGGGTGTCCACCCAACCGCCCTCAGGATCGTCAGCTTCTATAATACACTCTTGCTCGTTGCTGTATTCCATCTACAAAATGAAGGACAAATGGTATTGTATTATGTACAAATTGGAGATAGAGAGAGAATTACGTGCTACTTTTGGCATTGTGATATTACCTGTTTACATCGACGCGTGCAGGGAACATTACGAGTCAGCAGGAACTGTTTGCCCTTTGGTAAGTAAGCCTTGGCCCTGTCCTCGTCACCAGTAGCCCACTGCCATGTGGGACAGTGATGCACCAAGTGGTCACCGGCCGCTACAAACTCCTCCGGTGTCAAGACACCAGTTTCCCGGAATTTACTTTCCTTAAAAGAATTATGCAATTTCACACAAATGTACAATAAATCACAATGCAGCTAACAAAAAAGTCTTATATAAAAGAAAATAATAAGGCCCATTTTCACAATGTACGGTTATCTAAAAGTTAAAAATTACCAAGAAGTTTATTGTTTGTGTATTTAACGACGTTTGATTAGGAAATTAACCATCAAGTTAACTTGATAGCAACTCAACTGATGTAACCCTTTGGTTTATTTGATTACAAGCTTATTGAAGCGTGTTTTAATTAACTTTCAAGTTTTAGTTAACCTAACTTTTTCGTTAACCATATATTATGGGCGTAAAAATTATCAAGATAACCAGATCTGTAGAAAATAAATTTTGACAGAACTCTGCTAACATGATGGTGGGATTGACCGCAGAAACAGAGCAGAATTTGTTTATATTACAGCACTTAAATATGTTCTATTAAAATGGTTACAAAATGACGGATTCTGCTCGGTTCCTGTGCTAGCAATCTACTATCAAATTAAGTCAATAGAGCATGAGCTTAATGCAGATGTAGTTGATGCTCCAATCTACTGTAATGCTCTGCTCAAATCTGCGCTGGCAAGCATACTGTTAACATTGTGCTTACTGAGTATAAAATGATTTTTCTATCATAGGTTGTATAATCCTGAAGAATTAAAGAGAATCTATCCTACGTATTTTACTCGTCCCATCTTTTTCTTTCATTGATTATATCAGGATTTCATCAAGATTACCGGACATCCTGTGCATCTCTCCCCCCGCCCATCCCCCTCGCCGTGTTCGACGCTAATCGAAAATATCTAATCTACTCCGAATTATCGACGACCGCGATTTCGGGCGAACGAAACAGCGATGCGAAAAGTAGATGGGAATTTACCTTCAGCACCGGCGTCAAGTACTCGGCGACGCCCAGCGCGGTGCCCTTCACGTGGTTTATTACACTTTGCATTGTTGACGATTCGATTCGTACGCGCGGCGATATCAGATAGCGAGACAGCCCGTTACGCGGGGACGTGCGAGAGGGGGACAACAGCGGTGTCGCGTCTTCTTCTCAGCGGAGCCTCATCTCGAGCCTGGCTGGACGGAAAAGGTCTTCCCCTTCGCGCGGCGATGCTCGCCCGGCGTTCTAATTTATTCCCTCGTTTTATCCGGCTCGCCGGATCGATTCTTCAGGTTTGAACCGAGTGGCACGTAAACTCCGTCCGACAGGTGATCGCAGCAGACAACCGCGGAACGCGAGAAAAGTGTACAGATGGCTGCTGCGCCGGTCAGTCCGATCATGAATCATCCGGGCCCGCGGATCGAACGCCGCCGCCAACTGTCGCTGCGACTTCGAAGAATTTCCTAGAATTTGGAGAATTAGACTAGATCTTCCCCCAGCCGGAGCGCGACGAAGATCCCTCGACGTTCAGCACTCGAAGCTCTCGGGGATGGCACGGGAGCTTCACGTGTGCCTCGTCCGTTATTTTGCGCGCCTCGAGAGGTTGGATGACAAATGGAGGGAATTGTCGAAGAAGGCTGAGAGACCGCTCGAGGCTCTGGCTAATCGAATGGAGCAATTGCGCCATGTCATGAAGTAAGTGGACAACAAGTGGCCCTTTAATCGCGCGTTGACAATCTCCTACCGCGACTTTGACGTCAGTGGACCAGGTGGCGCGACTGCGGTGGTGAAGGCAGGGGGGACGAGATGCCGAAAAAATATATAAATTGACGTTCGAATAATTGAATTATTACATATATATTACATAAATTATTACATGAAAGCTTTGTTAATTTAAGTAATTCAACATTGAACAGCAGTAAAAAAAAAAAGAAATCACAAATTAATCATGATTATTAATGTCGCCGATTATAAAAAAAACGATGATTTTTCATAATCGGCGACATCTCAAAAATATCAATGTTAATCGTGATTAATTTGTGATTTCTTTTTTTTACTGCTGTTCAATGTTGAATTACTTAAATTAACAAAGCTTTTAAAAGTGGCTTCGATCAAAGTTTGATCAATTTAATTACTGATTAATTAAATATCGTTAGCGCTAAGCAAAATTTTTAATTGTATAACGTCATGCTTAATTTTCCTTTGTTAAACTACATAAAAATAAATCATTTTATCTTGATAACAAAATAGATTAGCAAATGCAGTTTCTTGATAAATTGTTGATTAAATTAATTGGAATTAGTCGAATTTAAAGTTATATATTAAACTCCAACTAATTTAAACTACACAATTATTTACAGCAGAATTTCTATCTATAATTTGTTATCTCTAATTTTTTTCCACATATTAAATGATAAAATTAATTAATAATTCCATCTGTGTTAACAGAATAATACGAGCATTACTTATATTACTGATAACATTATTATTTATTAACAAATATTAAACAGATGATAAAGGCAGTTAAGAGTCCCACGCAGTTCTTGGTGCGTATATATTCTTGGTTTATTCCAATATTCTTTACATCAAATCCTTAGCGAACGTTTCGGCTTCCATCAAGCCATCTTCAGCGCAA
>NW_012026903.1:2409196-2506329 GCF_000956235.1 Wasmannia auropunctata | reverse complement strand
TTCGCTAAGGATTTGATGTAAAGAATATTGGAATAAACCAAGAATATATACGCACCAAGAACTGCGTGGGACTCTTAACTGCCTTTATCATCTGTTTAATATTTGTTAATCAAAGAGTCATTATAATTTTTAATTATTATTTATTAAGTTAATTGGAGTAATTTTAATAGTTCAGTTGTAATAAGCAAGAATTAAAAATAAAGAATATTAAAAACAGAAGGAAAGGAATTAAACATAAAAAATTGATAACTTAATTTTATATAGTCATGCTTTCAGTCAATAATAAAATAAATTTATATAATCATCGTGCATATAAAGTTTAGTAATAAAATTTCGTAACATTGAATAAAAAATTATAGATATATGATTTTGAATTTAAAATCGAATAATCAAATTTAAAAATATAAGAGAATTAATTGATTTCTTGAACGTCGGTTAATTGATTTTTATTTACCTCCACAGTGAAGAAATAGACGGAGCAGAAGATATTGTGGGTCGGGAAGCACGGGAAAGACTGATATTTAAAATTCTCATGGGCCTCGAGGAAGAAATCGAACTTCTCTCGGATATCCTGACACAACTTAACGACGCCAATCAGGTATTATCTTCATAATAAATGTTTTTTTTTCTGTAAGTTAAAATAGAGAACGCTAAATAAATAACATTTGAATCTGCGATTTCAGGATTTGAAGAATTATTTGGTTAATTTGGAAAACGCCAGAAGCAAAGTATCCTTAAAGGACGAAACGATGCAAGAATTAATCAAGGGAACGCCTTATCGACCAACGCTCGAATTGCTCCTGCAATGGGCCGTGGAGGGCTTCCAGTTTTTTCATAACATGTATTCATTCTTTTAAAAACAACAATAGAGATAGAGAAATCTTCTCGATATAATTTACCGTGTCTTGTATGCATTAGGTATCTCCGTATCAGCGATTGCATGAAATTGATCGACTACAAGGCGGAGGAGACCGTCGATAATCTGACTTCTTCCTTCGTGGAAGAGAAGCGCGGGAGGAAGAATATAAACAGTAGGTATAATTTCTTCATTCCCTTTGCATCCCGCAAAGCTGTTAAAAGAAAATGTAATCAATATATATGATTATAGTTAAAAGAGTTTAAAGATAGTTAAAAAAAGTTTTAAGATATACCAAATGCAACTTGATGCAATGCCGCGCTTTTGTTTTACTCTTATCACTCGCTACCTCGATTTTCACGTCTACCATTGTTATCGTTGCATATGCATACGGTAGTGATTAAAATCACACCTTCGATTCACCATTTCAAAGTGGAATACATCGAATTTGCTAGTACAATCGCTTCGAGCGCGTCTCGGCCCACTCCTTATGCATATTTAATTTATTCAAATATTGTATATAGCAAGATTTAATGAGAATTGTGTATGTTTCAGGGATTCTTGCCTTTACGCAGTTTCTAGCTAAGGAGACTCTTTAAGGAGCGCGAACATATATGAATCCAATGACGCAAAGAAGTTCAAACGAATAAAATTATGTGAATAAAAAAATTTTATGTACATTGACAAGTTAAAACTATAATTCTCCCTCTTTGTACAGGACCTACTTTTGTAATAAATATTTTTCACTATACATAAAGAATAGTGTAACTAATTATTGATATAAAGTAATCAGGATTAATTCTCATGTTTTAATTTCTTAATTAAGTTGTGCAATTTTTAACAATCGCCTATCCTAATTTTCCCTCATGTGTTCGTACTTTTTTTTAAATTTTATATATATACTTCGTGTACAATGTTGTTGCGATTTACGCGTTAAGTTTCAGAATGGTGATAAATCATGGCCTGTCTTTCGTTCTCTCTCTCCCTACCCCCCGGTGTTTCTTCCTCTTGGAGAAAGGCTCGCGCGCGGTTTCGTTCCACGAGAGAGTCGCGGGCGAAAGAGAGAGAGAGCCGTCGAGGCGCCGGCGCCAGCTATTGATTCCCTTGGATATATCCGTGGTTTCAAAAGTTACTATCACCAGCGCAACACACGGGGGTGTCACCAGTGGCGAACCGCTCCTCGACCGCGGACAAGGTCCTCGCGCGTTTCCCCCTTTGGTCCCCGGCAGGTGGGTAATTTCGCTTCCTCTCGGTCCTCTGGCCTCGCGGCGTAGTCGCGAGCGGCTCGGGATGATCCTCCGCGGGACGTTCTCTCCTATCTCGTGACGCGGACACCGTGTACGTCCGAATAAAAGCCAGTCTCGGCCCTCACGCGAGGGAAGGAGTCCGGGTTTTCTGTGTCAATCGTTAAATACGTATACAGTGAAGTACAGGAGGACTTGCGTGAGATGACGAGGATGTTTTTTTATATATAACGAGAGGCAAATGCGTATATATATTAATTTTACTGAAAGTCAACCTTTCTCTCTCTCACACGGATGTGCGTAGAAATTTTAATAAAACTTGCGTCCGTGCACGCGCGCTTACGTCAAAGCAAAAATCAATTTCCAATTTGAAGTTTTTCAATCGATCTTTTCCCACGTAAGGGGGTGGGCATGTACGCAAGTTTACGTAAGAAGGACACGTGTGTATTTGGGAAGCATATGTGCACTTGATTGCGATCGACACCTGTGTGAGAGGATATATATACGTTATATATATGTTTTATATATATACACATATGTATCAATATAAATCGAACTCTCATAAGAGTGTCGTATGCATGGTATATGGACAGTTTCTGTATGAGAGAATTAAATTTGGCTTAAACAGCAATTAAACAGCGAACATGTGTTGTAATAACGCATTACCGTTACAACGTAATTGTTCAAGCTTGACATAAATTTCTTTTTATAGTTATATAACATGTTTTTATATTATAAACTATATTATACATTAATTTTCTATAATTTTAGATTATCACAAATTCTATATTATTTAATTTTTCTTCCTAGGAAAATTTATAACACAAATAAAAATTTATAACGTCCTTACAAACGACTTTTGTTGATCACTTTGTTTAGCATCCGCCTTTATATTTTCAGTAATCAGTTTCGATTCCTTTCTTAACAGGATGAAGCACTTAGACCTTTTCGATTAATAAAAATTGGACTTGAGAAAAAAACTAAAACGAAAAGGGAGAAGACATGGCGAACACGGCTCATCTCGTTCGCCGGCAAAGCTCCCGCGACTTAAAGCCCCAGAAAAGCATCGATAAGCTCGAGATGAAAGAGATGCGTGGTAGATTAATGGTGGAGAGTCGGAAGAACATCGCCACTGCCAATTACGGGGCCACCAATGCGGCCTTCGAAGACACCAGTCCTAACAAGGTACACGATCTATTTATAAGTTCACCCCGGAATCGAATAAATTTTAAAGGGAATAAAATTCGATTAATCTCTTGGCTTCGTCGAACAGAGCAAAATAGTCAACGGTCCCGGCAACAACGATGGCAAGGCGATTTTCCGACCGGAAGCGGGCGAAGATGAACGTGAAAGTTGGGATAGTAAACTCACATTTCTCCTGGCGACCGTAGGATACGCGGTGGGCCTTGGAAACGTATGGCGGTTCCCCTATCTGGCACAGAAAAACGGCGGAGGTACGTTCGTTTCGTTCGGATCGCTCCAGGCTCTTTCTCGTACGTTTGTAAGCACGACTTCTAATGCTTGCAGGCGCTTTTCTAATACCTTATTTCGTGATGCTGGCCATCGAGGGTATTCCTATATTTTATCTGGAATTGGCAATCGGCCAGAGATTGAGAAAAGGCGCTATTGGAGTGTGGAATCAGGTGAATAAATTTAAAAAAAAATCCATTATGAATAGATCGAAACAAATATTTGAAAACGAGCTTCTCTACTGTGTTTTAAAAGGTATCCCCGTACATGGGCGGTATCGGAATCAGCAGCGCCGTAGTCTCTTTCAACGTGGCTCTTTACTACAATACAATTATCGCCTGGTGCCTATTTTATTTCGTTCAGGTAAACGACTAGTACCTGCTGCTCAATTTCCTTTTTACTGACACGTCGGAGTCACTCATAGACATTTGAATTTCTGTTCAAAGAGTTTCCAGTCGCAGCTCCCTTGGGCGGAGTGTCCCAATAGGTACTTTCAAAATGGATCTTACGCGCCTGAACTCGAGTGTTTGGTAAACGTCGAAATTTAATACGATACAATATACAATAAATTATTTCGCTGAGTGTGTGCATGCGCGCGCAGTAAGCTTGCCTTCGTTTGTAACGTGAGATCCCGGGTCAACAGGTCAGCAGCCCTACGCAATATTTCTGGTATCGAACCACGCTGATGGTATCCAAGGACATCAATACGCCGGAAGCGTTTAACTGGAAAATCGCACTGGCGCTGATCATCGCCTGGATCCTCGTATATATGTGTATGATTAAGGGTATCGCGTCCTCGGGCAAGGTACGGAAAAGGTCTTTCAACAGCCAAAGTTAGTTATTAACTCTTCAAGTAATCAATCCGATTTCTTCAGGTCGTGTATGTGACCGCCACGTTTCCGTACATCGTCCTGATCATTTTCTTCTTCCGAGGCGTGACGTTGAAGGGTATGTCGGACGGTCTGCGACATCTCTTCACGCCAAAGGTGCGTTTTTTTTTTTACAATTTCCACCGGAATTATTAATAAACGAAGAAACGGTTATAAAATTTAAATCAACTATCGATTCGCTCTTGCGTTTCAGTGGTACACGCTAACCGATCCTGTAGTCTGGCTGGAGGCTGGAACGCAAATCTTCTTCTCTCTAGGCCTAGCTTTCGGCGGCCTGATAGCGTTCTCTTCGTACAATCCAGTGAATAATAATTGTTATCGCGACGCCATCATGGTCAGCCTGACGAATTGCTTCACGTCCATGTTCGCGGGAATCGTCGTCTTCTCGATCATAGGTGCGCGTGATTTCTTTCTTCAGAAACGATTTTGATTCTGATTCCTATATACATTTTTGATCCCTGTTTGAACAGGGTTCAAGGCTACCATGGTTTACGAACAGTGTTTATCGGAAAGGAATAACACGTTGATAAGTATATTCGGCCACGCCAATAAGATACCTGAGAACATCCCGATCGCCGGCACGCCGCTGAACGTCACGAATAACGGATCGCTGGACTTGATAATGCCGGAACTGCCCGAATGCGATTTGGAGAAGGAGCTGGATAACGTGAGTGTGTGAAAGTGACTCTTAGCTCGCGTCGAATCACGAGTAACGTCTAGTAATGATTAATAAATGATTACAGTCGGCGTCGGGTACAGGCTTGGCGTTTATCATCTTCACCGAGGCGATCAATCAGTTTCCCGGTGCTCAATTCTGGTCGATACTGTTCTTCCTGATGCTGTTCACGCTGGGAATCGATTCTCAGTTTGGTACTTTGGAAGGTGTCGTCACCAGTATCGTCGATATGAAGCTCTTCCCGAATTTGAGAAAGGAGATTCTGACAGGTACACTTCTTGCAGCAGCGAAAAGAATAGTGAAAGAAGTTACGGATGAGAATAAATTCGATTTTGTGCGCAGGTGTGATTTGTTTAGTGTGCTGCACGATCTCCATGGCTTTCGCTCACGGAGCTGGCAGTTACGTCTTCGTATTGTTCGACAATTTCAGTGGAAACTTTCCATTGCTCATAATCGCGTTCTTTGAATGTATAGGGGTGTCCTATGTCTACGGTTTAAAGAGGTAAGTACGGAAGGAGCTTCAGGATTTTGAATAAAAAATATGTTGTATGTCGGGACGTTACGATGATTCCAGATTCGCTGATGATATCGAACTAATGACCGGCAATCGACCTGGCCTTTACTGGTTGATATGTTGGAAGTATCTCAGTCCACTGGCGATGTTGAGTATTTTGATCGCGTCCTTTGTCGAAATATTTTTCGAAGGAAGCGGTTATTCGGCCTGGGTATCGAGTAAAGGCATTACAGAGAGATACGAATGGCCCGTTTGGTCTCTAGTCCTTATCGCCATTCTCATTCTTACTTCCGTTTTATGGATACCCGCAGTCGCTATTTGCAGGTTGGCATTAATCTCTCTCTGAATATTAATATTATAATTTAATTATAATATTAATATTAATACTACAATATTAATACTCATCAATAACGCACAGTATCTTGCTTTTCATGAATTTCACATTAATTCTTAATGGCTCTTTCCAGATATTATGGAATTCTCATCATTGACGACAACGAAAAGGCCTGGTTCCCCGCGGCGGATCTGAAAGAATTCCACGGAATCATGCCGCACGAAGTGACAGTGGCCGAGACATTGCTGTTTTGCATCAGGAGTGACGGTTCCGAAGGATTGTGCTGTCCTACGGGCGGTCCCAGCGATGACGAGGACGAGGACCTCACCTAGGATCAATCTCGATCGCGACGCGCGTTTCCGTGGATGATCTTGCCTCGAGAAACGCTCCAATTCATCCTGTGACGATCATTTTCGACTGCTGCTGTTGCCATTTCGTCGAAAATGGCTGTAATCTGTTTTGGTGAATCTGGTCGATTTGTAGTCAGCGCACATCCGCGTGGTAGGATCTTATCTATTGTGTCAATTAACATAAGCTTCGGCGGTAGAAGACGTTTCTTCATAATGCAAAGACGGAGATGCATTCTTGAAAGAGATTAATTTTATCTTTCTTTTTTTTTCCAATCAACTTTAACAACTTGTTAACCAGTCAACTTGTTAACCATTCAAATTTTTCTTCAAAGATTCTCTGATTAAAAAATAACACTTAGGATTTAAGATTATCTGATGTCTCGGATAAGATATACATATATCTCGATAAGAATATATTTATTCGAGAACATTTTTGAATGTATCTCCGCCTGAGAGGTATAAACTCGTTTGCAATTTTGAGTTTCTTAAGTGACGTTAACTATGCGAAATGGCTTTCGAAGCTTCGCGGATATACTGAAAAATACTAGACAACCATCTGCACATACGCAGTTTCCGAGCGAACAACACAATCGCGCGTCGCGTGGACGGTAATGAAAAGTAATCTTGTGCGGAGAAAATTGCCTGTTATACAAGTTAACGATGAAACATTTACTCTTTAGCGATTGCGATTAACGTCAGATTTAATAAGATTTAGCGGTAGGAGCCGTCCAGTGGACTTGGGTGGGTATACCCAAAACATTGTTTTAGATAGGTAGCCTTGGATCTGAGCGTTTGGATCCTTAGATCTATGGGTATTTGATAAGTTTCGAGCTTTTGAACATCAATGGATCTAAGAGATCTAATCCTATAAGCACTCATAAGAATCCGAGAGAGCGCAAATAAGTGAATAAGAAGACGGAGATATTCAAAGGTATATTTAAAAATATGGATGAGGGCAAGCACGGATGGGGAATTCAAGAGAATTCGAGTATAGTATAAATTCAAGATGAATATATGGGATCCTGCCAAAGATCTAAGGATCCAGGAATCCACAATTGATTACGTGGACTGATGTGACAATAATGAACTTAATGTAAAGAGGATGAAAATTGATGACAATAATTGGACTAAATCATGCTTGACAATAATATTAACAGTGCGCGGCATGCGATGCGCACTCGGAGGATGCCTGGAAAGCCGAAAGGCAATTAATTCAACCGACAGAACTGGTTTCTTCGGGCTAAGAGATATTATCATCGTCCCGGCCATAGGTTAATCAACTAATTAGTTTCACGTAGGTCAATTATGATTCTGATTTCATCCCGTTGCGCATGTTCAAATTCGACCTGTGATACATGGAATATATTATTTAAAAAATTATATATATATATGTATATATACATAATATATGCATTGTTGTATTTGATTAAAAGAAAGAGTTCAAGTCTGGGTCGAAATTGAACATTAAAGGTGTTTCCGAATATTCCACGGAATCTTCCTGCTCGCATTTCTTTGCGACAACTCAAATGGCCTGATATCTTCCGGTGATATTTTAGACTTAACTCTTTGCACTTGAATATCTTTCCGCGTGAAAAAATGGTTGTATTATTTTATACAAGAAACTTTATTACATCCAGTTACATATTCTGTTATATAATTATATATATATATATATATAGATTGCAGCAACATGTATAGGAATATAAACACGAATTTTTCACATTATCGATTGCACAGATGTGACTAACAAAGATTTTATAGACTCATGTTAAGACAAGATATTCTAGTGCAAAGAATTAATGAATTAATGACTACTCGGTTGTGGAGTATTCGCCTAAAACGTACAAATGTTAACGCGGACAATAAGTAGAATTT
This sequence comes from Wasmannia auropunctata, assembly GCF_000956235.1. Classification (NCBI taxonomy): domain Eukaryota; kingdom Metazoa; phylum Arthropoda; class Insecta; order Hymenoptera; family Formicidae; genus Wasmannia; species Wasmannia auropunctata. Next base: position 2,498,120 of record NW_012026903.1, on the reverse strand, counting down.
TGTTTCTTCGAGTCTATTAGTAAACAGAGAGATAACTTGCATTAGCAATCGTTAAGCGACTAATTAAATAATAACAATAGGAGTCCTCGATTAAACAATGACGAAAATCGTCATCGGTTAATTAATGACGAGAGATAAATCATATCTTGATATCATATCATTTGTTACAATGCACATACTAGTTTTTTATCTTATACTCGCTCGATCTTCCTCAAAAGAAAGAAAGACTCTGTTTAGAGATTGGATGCGTTTTATAACGTGTTCTTAGAAATTTTGAAATATTATTTAAGTGAATTGAAGATTATCTCCTTTTATCTTTTAGTGAATGCTATACTATTTCTTGACTGAAACTAGTTATCTTCCATTTGACATTCTCTAAATTCTAATGTTTTACCACACAATCGACAATCTCGTATTTAATTTCATTAATGTTCATTTCTACCAATGTAGAATAATTTTAATCTCCATTTTTACATTTCATCTTTCTCTAGTTTTAAGAATTATAGAAGGATAAAGAGTAAATTAAACCGAAATTAAAGTTAATCTCTACATTGGTAGAAATAGACATAAAAAATATAAAAAAAATATTAAAAAAGGAGGGAAACTGTTACAAGCAGTTCATTATCGCGATGGCTGCTATAATTATTATTAGAGCTACAAAGAGAGTAATCTATCCTGTCGCACTTTTGTTAACCATATTGTCGATGTAGCTTGTGCAATAACTCAAACCAATACACCGACGGCGGACGGTAGTAATTATTATTATTACATATAATTGCGACGATTGCGATACATATATACAATAATATTGCGTATACGTAAAACTGTACATATATATATATATATATACATACATGAATATATTGTTGTCAGTTGAATGTTAAAATAAATACCTTGAGTGGATTTCAGATCTCTCTTCACTAGTGATCTTTGAGAAATTATAGGAAGTAATTGTAAAGAACTGGAATTACTTTCTATAGCATACAACGGTAAAAACGTGAGAGATTTTGGTTGATAAAATAAATAATTTATTTTTTTTTTTTTATGAAACAAGAATACAGATGCTAAATAGCGTTTACTATCCTATGTTTTTCTTTGAGCCACTGTGTGTTGGAACTTTCAGTTAACTCTTGAGCTTTTGTTAAAACTCTTCAAAAGTTCGATTTTATTTAAAACACGATCACGAAAATTTCGTCTTTGTAAACTAAAAAAAAATTTAACGAAAATTTTGTAAATCAGATTGTTGATCAAAGGTAAATTAATAAATCCTATACATGTAATTAATAATAATTGTATATATGTAGCACTTATGGAATTTTATATATATATATAACCTGTACGTGCTCACATTTAATAACGACGATCCTTATCGTCGTTATTAACTATTCACTAGTATACTTACGTTCGATAACAATAGCTTCCACGTCTCATATGGCGTGTAAAAATATTTCACGGTAACAAGAGATACTTAGTCCTTTACATGTACAGTCGTACTATTTTACACACTTCCTCTTGAGATTTCTTGTAGTTGTATCCACCTCAAAATCTCTTCAAACAAAACTCACATTTTCATCTTCCGTCGCTGAACAACGCCACCACCGTAACTTAAACCTATGGCAGTAAGCTACATATCGGCATCAGTAATGCAAGGCCCATTCGTTATCCTGCAGGAAGGTGTCGACCACTTCTTTCATCGCCAAGTTCGGGATCAGCTGATCCTGCGTCAAGCGCACTCGTGTGACCGGATCGAAGTGTCCGACCCGTTGGAGATGCTCCTCGATATCCTTCCGCTCGTAGGTGATTCCGCTGGGCGTGATTACCGGCTCCTGCAGGATCTCGAAGCTAATCTTGCCACACAAGTAGTCGGGTACCTCTCTTTTCTGCAAAAAATTTATTTGCATTGATAATTAATAGAAAGAGCATAATATTTCTTTTGTTGTCTCGCAATAAATTCTTTATAGTGTTTTAAGATATTTATTGGCATTAATATTATTTATAATTTGCTTGTCAATTTAATTTGCGATATTATCCCAGTTTCAGTTTAAGATTACATTTCAAAACCGAAAATTAAATCGGCATGCAAAGTATTAAGCACAAAAATATATCTCAGATCGAAAAGGAGTTTCTTTCTTATTTCATGTCGGTCTAGAGTCACTTATTGTTATTTAATAGAGTTGTATGGATTATATTAGCAGAATTTACAAAATTATATTAACAGAACTATGGAGTAATAAAATCAAAGGATCGTTCTAAAAGAAGCGACAGCTAAAGAGATACGAACCCGTCTCCTTTCGTCGACCTTAGCGAAGAGATCATTGAGTCTCGATATACACGTATCTCGCTTCTCCTCGATCTCCTCTTTTCTCCTGGCGAATTCGGCCGAGCTCGTCTCAACGTCAGAGTCCTTCGTCGTCTCCTGTTCTTGCAGAGTCGCCAAGTTACGCTTCGCGTCGTCTACAATCAGCTGATTCAGATAGGTCTGCAGCTCGATGTCCTGGGAAATTCTCTGCTCCTCCCTCACTTGGAATCGACGTTTCTTGGCTTGGCGCAACACGCTGGTGATGTCGTCGCCGTAGTTCAGCTTCTGCTCCTTCGCCAAGTCTACGGCTACGCGTCGTTTGAGATAAGTATAATCCTGCATCTTACAAATCTATCTTACGCATGAAGAAACAGCGAGGGAAACTGCAGGTCCATCTCTCTATATATTTTACCTCTCTGCAGGTATTTGACGGCCTCATCAAAGAGCTCCAATTCCAGCAGGGCGAGTCCCAGGAAGAAGTGACCTTTCATCAAACAGGGATCTATATCCAACGCCCATCTGCAGTCCTTGCACACGGACTCCCATCGTTTCAGCTTCAAGTGACACAGCGCCCGATTTGTATAATATAACGCCTGGCCTGGATTTTTCACCTCAAATAGAATTAAAAAAAATATATTAGGAATAAACAATACAAATAATAAGTAAAATATTAATAATGAACAAAAGAGGATCGCGTTCGTGGAGCAAAATCGCTCTTTTGTCTCACATTCGGGCGCGCGTTCGAGAAGGCGCAAAACCGGATTTAAATCTCGCTCTCGCCAAATTCTAGTTCGAACGCGGGGCGCTAAGGGGCACCGTCGTGTCCCCCCCCCCTCCGGCAACCCGTTATCGCTCGCACACTGCGTGACTCGTGATTCAAAACAAAAAATATTTTGCTGCAATAACAACCGTAGCGAAAGCGAGTACAGGCGCACGAAAGGTGCGCGGACAAGCCCAGGGTCACGATCGCACACGACGACCGTGCGACAATAAGCGTGCGCCAGGCAATGTCAATTCTATACTCACAATCGCCTTCGTGTAGCAACTGGCCGCGTCCTCGTATTTGTGCAGATCGAAGAGACGGTTCCCCTGTTCCTTCAGCTCCTTGTCGGACAGGTTCGCCGTCGAGTACATCTTACTCATGATGGCGGCCGATGGTCACGTCGCATGCACGAAAATCAATTGATACCCCGTTTTTTTTTCCTCCTCTTCTTGCGACGTGAAGACGCACGAGCGCGAAAGCGACCCGCGACACCCTTTGTCTAACCTCAAACAGACGCCCGATATTTCATCTTTGTTCCGTCCACGGTCTTCGACTCGACGGCGCGCGACCCTATACACAGAAAGTGGAGTAAGTCTGCTGCTCGATGCGACTGCCATCTTGAGAAATATTGAGAAACAAATAGAGGGAAACCTGCCTTACCGAGAATAGCTACAGGTTTTTATTGCAAAATACACTTTCACCTAGAATACACAATTGTCGAGTATTACATTAGCGAGTGCACCGCTAGATGGCGATTCACGTCTATATTATGAATTTTTAATAAAATTTATTTTTAAAATGAATGTAATTAGTTTACATATATTACATTATAATGTAATATGTTAATATGTAATATGTTAATACATATATTAAATAAAAGAAAAGAATATTTCAGGTGAATGTAATTAGTTCATGTATATTAAATAAAAGAAAAGAATACTTCAGGTGAATGTAATTAGTTCATATATATTAAATAAAAGAAAAGAATATTTCAAGTAAATGTAATTAGTTCATTGTATATTAAATAAAAGAAAAGAATATTTCAGTTGTGTAAAAGGTTGGCCAAATTAAAAATGACTTATCTACCTCATTTATTTCAATTAAATAAAATTTTGTTGGCAAAATACACGACAATATCTCGATACATCTGTATTGTTCGAATATCAGTCATGCAGCTGTAAAATTTATTAAATACGTTATTGATTTTCTTGAAAAAGGTAACAAAAAAACTGATTCTCTTGTTACAAATAATAATAAATTTCTATGAATCTTTTATATATGGAGAAAAAAATTATATATGATCAGCATATTAACAGCATAAGTCTAATTAAAAATAATCTTATTCAATAACATCAGATATAAAACATGCAATATTTTATTTAAAAAAACAAGAGCCTGACGCGTATTTGTTTTATTCATACTGTTATTGGTTATTAACAGCCCGGTAAAAAGTTTTTAATATAAAAACATATATATAAAAAATATATAAATTCATATAAAATATATATAATTATGTGTATAATATGTCCATATATGTTTTATTTCTTTTGTATAATTTCTGTTCATATAAACAGGACAGATAATATATTAAAAAGAAATAAAAAATAATAAAAAAAATAATTTTTTAATTATTTTTTAAAAATAAAAATAACAATGTAATCACCATTTTACTTTTTAAAAAACAATGCAAAAATTATTTTTTTGAACATTTTTCAATTATTCTTTTCATTATCTGTTCTATATACATATATGGATATGGAGATTTTACAACAGAAAGAAAACATATACAGGAACGTAATATGAGATTATATATTTGATGTATATGATTATAAATTATATATTTTTTTCATAAAAAATTTGATACCGGAAAAATTATTTTTAATTAGACTGCTGCTGGCTAATACTGTTAATAAATTTCTTTCCGTGTACAAAAACTATACATTTATATGTGTATATATAGTTATATGTATTATATAGAGCTGAATGATTCCAGAAATAAAGACTGAGGCGCAGCAAAGATATTTTTACTCGTTTGCCATCTACATTTGTGTCCCGCAGCAAGCTCTCCCTTACATGCTTTTATGAATCTGCGTATTATAATACGTAAGAGACGCAAACGTCCGACGTGAGCCCGCATCTTGAGAACTCCTCGGCGTAATTTGTCAGCCATTCAGTTTGATAACAATACGGATCCGACGACTATATAGGGCAGTAGGGACCCGTGAGACTCGAAACTTGGCGGCGCGGCTGACTAGGGATGTGACCTAGTTGATCCGCGAGTCTGTCCTTTCGTACTTCCGTTTCGTTCGTCCGTCCCCCCTTCTGTCCCTCCGTTCGTTCGAGACTTCAATTCTGTATTCTTCTCCGTGCGAGGACAGAAAGTTGCCGTCGTTTCCGCCACGGTTTCTCGGTGACAAATTGGAATTGGAGGTAATCGCGTTAGTCAAGAACCGTTCGACGTTTGTTAGTTGTTAACGAAACTCGCGGCTTAATCGAATCTATCTGGCTTCTTCGACCACCAGACCAATCGGTTCTCTCTCGCTCCGCGCGCGGCGAAACTCACGATCAGCCCGAGAAGGCGAGGCAAGATCCGCGATGAGGGCAGCCCGTCGGAAGGGCGGAGGGGTCCAGGATTTATTAGAACATTCGAAAATTAGTTCGCACTCTATTAATCCCGGATTGTACGATCGATTTAGGCTCGTCGTCATCGGGGACTTAGCCGTTGACCACGCGACCACACCCCACGACCTTCCGTCGGGGAGGCTCGTCCGGAAGCTATTAAGCGTGTCGATTTAAATTACTACGAATTACAACGCAGATCGGATTCGCGTCCGTATTGAAACAGTCGTGCTTTGGATCTTCGCGAATTTATCGTTACTAATTTATTCATGACGCTGATAAAAAAATCAAAATCAACTGAATGGTAGGCCTGTTTTTTTATAGCTGAACTGCTGCACTTATTCACAGTTTATCTTTCTCTTTCTACATTGGAAGAAGAAAGATAAACTCTCAACTAGTGTAGCCAGTTCAGCTATAAAAAAACAGGCCTACCATTCAGTTGATTTTGGTTTTTTTTTATCAGCGTCATGAATAAATTAATAACAATAAATTCGCGAAGATCCAAAGCGCGACTGTTAAGATCCATCTACAATGAGAGTAGTAAACCGTAAGCCGTAAGAAATTGACCAGTCATAGTCGAATATGAAAAGAATAATCGACTGTGATTGATCAATTTCTTACGGCTTATGACTTATTACTTTCATTGTAGATGGATCTTTAGGCCATGATATATAGAAAAAGCAGACGTAAGCAGTAAGCGAATTGACCAATCACAATCGAAAATGTAAGACCCTTGCATGACCCTGATATGGCCGTTCTAGAAAACATTCATTTACATTGCGAGTGAAACGAATTTCCGTTCGCGCGCTCTCCCGCCGCGGTAAATTTATGCATATTCGCGGATCTTGGCGTGTTCGCAGCTATGTATCGCCCCGCGCGACTAACGTTTCCGAGGCGGCTTGTTCGCGTTCGAGAGACCCCCGTGCAATTCAGTCGACACACAGTTGTTATTAAACGATAGCGAGAAATTGCGGTCGTTTCGCGTCGCATGCATGCATTTCGACACACGTCGAAGGAGAGCCGGTCAGCTGGAGGGATTCGATCGTATGCGATTACGTTGAAATTACTCAATCCGATGGTAATCTGGCGAATTACACCTCGAAGTAACGTTCCGCCGAAGGCGCTTGTGCGAGTGCACATGTACATGTATATGTGTGTGCTCGACGGAGCCGCTGGGGTTAAGAAGGGCCGAGGCGATGCCCTGCGCTCACGCTATGGCGCACATAAATATCCCCCTTCGGCGAGCCACACATCCGCGAGGCATCCGCGCATAGCGGGTGTGCACAGAGGTTGCATATAGGCACGCCGAGCACGCAGTTAGGCTGTTGGTAGTATCATTTCTTACGATCTCCAGACACGTCAGCCAGTCAAGTAAAATCACAAGCCAAGTCGAGTCAAGTCATCTCGAAAAAATTTCTCGAAAAGTCAAATTAAATTAAGTCAAGTCGAATCAATTCGAGAAAGACTTGCTGATTGCTCGCCAGCTTCCTAATGCCAGATTTTTGTATAAAAAAAACTCCACCGCATTAGAGACAATGGCCTAGTTTACACCGAGCACTTGATACGCGTACTAAGTACCAAATCCGTATCAAATCGCTTGATACGGTCAGTGTAAACGTTCGCGAATTATCTTAGTACGGTAGTATCTGGTCTGATACTTCTGAATCGCTAGTATCAGACCAAAATAGTACGCGTATCAAAAGATCCTGACGCACTGTAAATACTTATTGTTAGTTCGTTTTCAATCGGATTAAATACATCAACTGCTGCATTAGGTTAAAGTTACTTTAAGATTAAAATTAGAATTAGAAGTTTTGTAAAATGAAAAATCTAAAAACCTATCATAACTTATTCCGAAATAAATCGGTGTAAACAGTGACGTATCAAAACTTAGACCGCACCAACCTGATACTCGTATCAATTAATTTAACGGCGCAAACTAGGTCAATGCACGCGTGTTATTATCTACTTACTTCGGCGTGACGAACATCTCTTTTGCTTCTATCTATTCTATTGGAATTTCATTTCGGTTGCTGAATTAATTGCTGCTCCGAAAGGAATTCATCAATAGTAATCAATAATATCGAGCTGATTTTTATTGTAATCTCATTTTTATTGTAAGCGACGCTTCATTAATTTATTGTTAATCTAATCTTTATATTCGTGCCACTTGAATTATTCGGAAAGCCATTTAATCGTTTGTAATTAGGAATCTATCGTTGATTATCCGATCGATATAGATTGCTTTTATAATTATGTAGTTCGTCTTCCTGTGTCTGCAGTAGAAAAAGAAAGTAATTTCTTAAACCCCGGTAATGGACGGGTCATTTTAAGCGGTGCGGTAATCGATTGGTCGATAAATTGAAAAGAATTCAATACGACGCACTATAATACAACCCTCAAGTGTGTGTGTGTGTGTGTGTGTGTGTGTGTATGGACGCGTGAATATAGATTCTCCTTTTACGAGAGACCGGGAAAGGAATTGATATTCAGGGCGGGTGGATACGCTCGCATCTCCACGAGAGGAGGGCGCCTTACGCGAGCGTATACCTGCGCGCTTTGAGTGTATATACGCGTATATACATGTTGAGAATATTCTAATTTAATATCACAAACCCCCGTTCGCTTCCGAGGCTTCAAGTGCCAATCGAGATTTCCTTACGACTCGCGAACGTTTCACATTCTATTAACTTTTCGTCGATTTCCTCTTTCGCGCGCGTCTCCTCTCACTTTCGCTCTATTTTCTCTATTAATATCCCGAAGCAGATAAATATGCGCGTGCTCGCAATATCGATATTTTTCAGCGCGCGATGCTCATCGCGACATTCATCGTAAGAGTTGCGTAACGAACACGATTTTGTCATTAAGCGAGAGGCTCAAATTTCTCATTCAGCGGCATAATATCCGACAAATAATTTAATTTACGCCAGTTGAACGGCCCGGCGGTTTTCGAAGCCGATATATTAATCGGATTAGCGAAAATTGACGAAGCAACAGCGGGACAGATTGATTTCTATCGGTAATTGCTTTCACATTCGCCATATGTAATTAATATATATATATATATACCTATATATATATGTATATATATATATATATACGTTCAAAGTCCGTAGCGCGGACTTGATGAACAAAATGCGGCGGACAAATCGATAGAAATGTTCGACAATTTTTACGGAGTAATTTTTTTCAGTCTAGATACGAAAAACAACTATGTGTCTCCGACAAATGACAATGAAAGTATTATCGATTACCCCGTTATTAACGTTTATTGATATCGATCGGTTTTTGCAACGCGAGCTACGCATTCGCGAAAACACCGACAAACATTTATATTACGAGGCCTTTTATTGCATACGCGTGTCGCGTTCGGAAGGGGAAAGGGGGGAGGGAGTTTTGTTGCGCAACAGTTTTCCCTCTTCTGCGGAGGGACCGCGTATCTGCAGGTCCGACCCGGATTTATAAAATCGCGTGACGGGTACATGGTTATTCTGCTGTTGATTTGATATTTCAGTTTAATACCTGAATGCATCGGTTTTGCCAGATCGACGGGACCGGCGGGAGGGGAGGGGACAGGGCAGAGGGGTGGAGGGGAATATCACAAGTGGGCCGGAATATCAACAATTGTTTTCATCGGCGAATAGAAATATCTATCGCGCCCACATATAGCGGTATGGATTTATTCAATAGACAAGGGATATTTAATAGAACGATCAAAGCCATTCTCGCTGCAAAGCCCGTTCTGCTCTTTGATTGTTGCTCCGGAACGTATATCGATACAGGGGGGGTATATACGTTATAGATATGGATTTCGCCGTGCAAAATAGAAAAATCGACCACTCGATCGGCTTTACTATCGACGAAATTGCACGCGCGCGATTTTTTTTATTTTTTATTTAAAGCAATCGATTATAGATTTATCAACTAGAAGGGAAAATATGGAGCCCTTTCCGAAACAGATATCGGGGTCACAGTTTCGGGTAATAATAACAGGAAATAACATCGCAATAACATGGAAATAAATTCGATGAGTGTGTAATATCGCGATAAAATCGAAATATCGCGTTTCTCTCTCTCTCTCTCTTTCTCTCTCTCCGATCCCTTTCTTGTCTCTCGAAGGCCGGGCGTAATTAGCGCGAACGGAAGAAGGACGAATCGATATTGCTCGTCGCGGAATAAGAAGAACCCCCATCGAAAGATTCCATTGCGACGACACAGCGCACCACGACGCGACGGCGGATAACGAATTCCGAAGCTCTCGTCACGCTTGTCACGGCGTCGGGCTACTTACTCGACTTGTATAATTATTCGATACCCGAACCCGGCCCGACGTTGTCGACGTTGGCGGCGGGGAACTTAGCGATTCCACGGGGAACGCGCGTGTTGCAATGCCCCGGGTAAAATTTCTTGACGGTTCGAAGAGACGAGGTCCGCCACTGAATATCAATGGACGGGAGGCCCCCTCGTCTCATCGGTCGCCGGTCCGGGAGGATCAGACCAATCGATTTCACCGTGCGAGGTTGTTTCGGGGACGAGTCCTCGCTAAAGTGATGGGATTCGGGGAGGAATCCCACACCGCGCGCGAGACGTTTATCCCTCTCGGGTTTCTTCGCAAACGTATAACGCTATTACTGTATAGATACACTCTCGCGGAAAGTCATGCAGCGCAGAAGAACAATCGATACTGAAAATTCCCTCGAGAGCGAGACGGTTCAGTTTTCGCAAAAGTTGATAAAAATTTTACGGTATTTTTTTAAAATAATTTTTTAATGATTACGTGTAACATCGCAGTTCTTTCCAATTGTAGTACTTGTTCGTGACTTTTTACATCACAGGTCAGTCGATACTGAAAATTCTCCTGAGAGCGAAACGATCTAGTTTTCGTAAAAGTGGAAAAATTTTAAATGATTACGTACGATTGCAGTTTTTTTCGAATTATAGTATTTGTTTGTGTACTTTTTACATATTTGCGCATCGTTAGTGAAGAAAATGACGCCCGCAGCTAAAAAACTTAGGAGAGATAGCATGTAAACTACGTATTAAGTTGCAGTAAGAAAAATTAATTAGTTACCTCAGTTACTTGAACTAAGGAAACATAAGGTGGTATTCGTACCCCGATCTTATATTCAAGATCGTCTTAAGTTTGATCATGAACAGTCTTAAGGTTCCATCCAGCTAATGAAATGGCCGTGCACCGTCTCGAGATTGTACTCAAGACAATCTTGAATATAAGATTGGACTATGAATATCGTAGTAATGTTAATCATTTGTAATAAATATGATAAGATGTAGAGTATGAGAGAATAGAAAAACGTGAAAATAGGGGAATGTAAAATATAATTTTATTAAAAACATGTTACTAATGTAAAGAGAGTCTGTATGCCAATAGTATGTCATTATGGTATGACTCATTTTAGAAGACTATTTATTTAAATAGAAAAAAATATAATTATCATATAATTTAACTATATATTATAATTATTTCATTATTTTGCTACTATTTAATAGTTACACATAATTAATGAAATAATATATAGTTAGATTATATGATAATTATATTTCTTCTATTTAAATAAATCAATAGATCAATAATTTCAATGCTGCTATCGCAGCTACAAATATTAAGTCACATTTATTGCTGTAATAGTTCTCAGTACTAGTTTCGTTCTCGTTATTTTATAAAACTAATTAAATTTCAAAATTGTCAAAAATTGTAAAAAAATGTTACAGCTGTCGGAACTATTTCACGCTCGCTGTACGCACGTCATTGAAAATCGTCCTAATTCAAATACCACGCGTGAAATACATTGAAAGGGAAAAATATAAAAAAAGATACGTGGAAAGATTGATTAATAAACCAAGGAAAGAGAAAAAGCGACATCCAATAGAAATTAAACGAAAATGGTAGTGCGTTGAGAAGAGTCCATAAAAATATTAAAATAGATTACTACTTTGCACAGAAAAATAGATTTCAATCTTTTCAGATATTTTTATCCCGAAATCTGACACATACCCGAGTGATATATGTATATGAAAAATGGTTATTAACAAATGAATTTTTAACACTGACATTTTTAACATTTAAATAAATAAAGTTATATAATTATTTCAAAAATATAATAAAGACAAATTTGATATTAAAATAAGATTGAGAGCGAGAGGAATATTAAAAATTGTTCGAGAGATCTTAACAGCAACATTAAACAAAAGATTGGTATATTTTACAAGTCAGTTCTATCGATTGTAAGTGTTGTCTTACATTGTCTAAAATAGAACATATTTCTATTTTAATATATTTTTGCACGAATTTTTATTGTGTATATTTTCTCGCTTTCGAGAAAATATACACAATACAGTCACAATCTGGGACAGTAGTGAGAATGACGAGTGAATAGGAGGCCCTAAGAAAGAGAGGGAAAGATAGTGTTCCAAGGATAATTTACTAAGGCATGTAGAAATTAATTACCAACCGATAATTGCGTTATAACGCAATTGCCGATCCGACACGCAGACGAGCGCGTAGACTAAACCGGGCGTCTACGTTGCAGCTGCTGCGTGTATTATCACTTTATCACCGAGAGTTTCGCGATTACGTTAAACCACTTGTGTAACCTCCCGCGTCGTGTCTGGAGAAGAAAAGAATTCACGGTTATAATACACCGTCGCAAACATCCAACCACGCAGCATCCAGTTTCATGTACAAATCGGACGAAAATATTTGTTCTACTAACAGCGCCCGCGTCGGTCCGCGTTAAAAACAGAGGCCAGGCCGCGCAAACAATGACAAGCACAGTACCAGATCGATGTTTTTTCTTGTAAATGAAAACGTTGAATCAGTGCGAGCGATGCATTTGCGGGGAAGTATGTAAAAGTTGCTTTGAAAGAGGTACTTTAACCGCTCGCCGCCGACGCAACGCGATGCGATGAGCTATGAATAGTGGCCGATGGTCATGCATATTGCAATAAAAGTGCGAACGGAATTACAAAATCCCCCGTCGATTTTTTCGATCGTTTTTGATCTTCCGGATATGTTCCGGTAATTAAAAATGTAACTCCACATTTCCGGGGCCACTTCCAATCCGGAACCGTATTTGACGGTGTATATTGCTTCTATTTTCGGTCAAAGCGTAACGAAGAAGTAATGGCTACGACGTGAAAGGATAATAGTATTAATATCTGGAAGTTGAATTTACGCTTGATTAATGAATATCTGCACTCAAATGGCAATGGTGGATATTTTCGTGATCGGCCCCGAAGAATAGAATGAGATTTAATTATTAAAGCTGACATAATTATCGAGGAAATTGATGTACATGGTAAAAGTAACGAAATAATACATTAACATCTATGCAACAAAAATCAATGACCGCATATTTATTTCTGATTCGTGAAGTTTGTTCCATTAAAGTGGATTTTGTTTCTCTAAAAACGTTCCTGACGATTATCTATTTTTTCTTGATTGAAAAAAAATGGTATCATTAAGTGTGCAAATTACACGTGTACAATTTACGTACATTACGAGAGATGTGAAGAGATGCCCATCAATAATTTTAACGTTATAACCTAACCACCAGGTCATTGTTGCAATGTTAAAATGAGTTTTTAAATTGAGCACAACTTCAAACTATATATATATATATATATATATATACGTAATTACATTGTAATGTAAAGCAGAAATAAATTGAAAACAAAAGACATGTTAAAAGATATGTAACGTATAAAATAAAGAATGTAAATAAAAAATAAATATTTTATTTCTTTGATTTGTGTAGATACGACCGTAAAAGAGATTTTAATTTATTGTTATACATCAATATCAATTTCTTGCAGAGCACAATTTTCTGACGGATATTTTCCAAATATATCTGAAACATATAGTAAAAAACATATAGTCTGTCGCTTATATATTTTACACAATTTTTTATTGATTTTCCGATATAGCGTGACTTTTGTTTTTTTTTCTATTTCGGCTTCGTGAACTGTGGATATTGGCTTTGTTAGTTGACTCTGTCAACTTAATTAATGTTTAATTAACTGGAATTCGAGTGTAGCTTAAATCTGACATTTTCGCGAACGCTTTTAGCTAAACTTTTTACCGTACTATAGAAATTAATGGCACATGCTGCTCATTCACGTTTAAAATTTGATTTCGCTCGGTAAAACAAAGCTCGCTTTAAACGATCTTTTTCACATCAGAATTCGGAGTAGAATTATATTTCTAATTTTCCATACCGTGTAATACGAAAAATATTTAAAGAATCAGAATGCGTACACATATAAAACGTGTACAGAAATATGCGCGTTCAATAGCGAACAAAAAAAATACGCGATTTGAATTTTTCCATTATGTTTTATTTTTCAGTAAATATCGATGCTTTTTTAGATATATTTTCAAAAATACACAAAGCATTCTAAGAAAATTTAATTGTGGAAGACACGAAATGAAAGAAATTATTATAAAAACTGGTTTCTCGAAAATTATACATTTTACTAATTTTCTTTTTTTTTTGTTTATGTTTGCACAGAAATATATTTAAATCGATAGAAAAGCAATTAGAATGTAAAAGTACGCTATTACTTAGTCGAGCCATCGCAAGATTTGATTTACATAGCGTTATATTTGCACAACAACTATCAATCAATTTGTCCATCACAGAATGAAAAAATTACCAACTTTGAAAACATCATTGAATGCATCCAAAACTTCATCGTGAAAATTGCTTGAAAATATTTCCCAAATAATACCATAACGTATCATAAAAGTCTATTATGTTGAACACAATGGAGACGATAATACAGTCTATTTTGTCTACTTTACATCAAGATATGAGAATATGGGAAACGAATGACGAATGATATGTTAATGAGTCATGTGTAGTCCACGGAATCACGAGTGTATCTGAATGTATCTGACTATTAAGTGTATCTCAGTGTGAATGACATGGAGCATGACGTCTTAAGAGTAATGTCAAAATATGTTAGGTATGAGATATTTGAGAACATTATTATATTTGACGTTACGTTTGAAAGATACGTGAAGAAAAGTCGAAGATATCGAAGATATGTGATAATCTGTTTTCGGATATTCTGAAGAAGAAAAGTCAAAGATATCGAAGATACGTGATAATCTATTCTCGGATATTCTGTTCATTTTTCAACGTATTTGGGCTTTAAAAAATTTAATTCGTCACACTGGCCCTTATCGTAACACTTATTGCGTTATCTTGACTTTTTAGCGTAGGAATAGAGGACTATCGTGCAAGGTCTGCGTCTTTGTGAGAATTTTGTAATTTCGTCGAGATGTCAGATGAGCGCTGACATCGAGAAGGGAAAATACGCGACGCCGAAGGGTTCGAGGACGTGCGAGTACCTGACTATCTTTATTTGTAAGAGCGATTTCTGTTTTAATTCTTACGCCGAAATATAAAATAGTTACTACCGTCGCCTCGACGGTTGTCCTTATTTCCTGACGATTACTGTTGTCGGCCGATCTCTCGTTCGATCGTCCAAACGTCACGATTACATAATAAAATTATGCGAAATCCTGCAGCTTCAGTTATGTGCCTGTGCATCGGAGCGATCGTAGGATGGGACTCGCCGAGTATCGCGAAGCTGAAGGCGCCGGAGTTGCCAATCCCGAACTTTAAGATTTCTATCCTGGTGGCCATGCTCGCCACCGGTCAAATACCAGGGTCGATAATCACCAAACTCATCGACAGAATAGGTCGATCATGAGTTTGGTGATTATCGACCCTGGTATTTGACCGATCCGAGATGTTCGCCACCGACGTCAAGGCTGTCGCCACGTGCCTACTGACTATCACTTGCGGTTGCGTCGGTATCGTAACGTTGAGTGTCTACGGTCTGATAATCGAGTGGAAGTTCAGCCAATCGGGGCCCTATCTAGTATTCTTCGTGGTCGTGACAATATGCATCAGTCTGATTCTCTATCTCTTGCTCGAGACGAGAGGCAAGACCTTTGTGCAGATACAAAAGGAGCTGAACGATTGACGTTCAGCCGAAGGGCGAAGAATCGAAGCGTTTTCCGGGTCCGACCTGATGGTATATAAGAGAGGAAGATCCTCTATTGGATACCGAGAGAGCATATTGCCTCTCGTAAATTGTGCGTCTTAAAGAAAGATAATTTGGTACTACCGAGAGATCCGCCCGAAAATCTCTATCGGCCCTTTCGACGTTCGGGCTGCTCGCCGAGGGGTGAGGGCGGGGGAGAGATCGACAGGAAGGAGGAAATTGAAAATCGCGAGCGGAAAGTCGAAGGAGATGACCTTTCAAGATGCACGAGCGAACGAATTTTTGGGCAACCGCGTCGAAATTGCTCACGACGTTGATGCACCGTGATAGGAGCGATAGTTTATGCGGCGTCTCGAGACTCGCCCGGAAAAGCAGACTGCGCCGTATCGATTCGTCGATGCCACACGGCGACTGCCCGGGTCGTTTGTATCTTGCTCCGGAGAAATAATATATTTATATATATTCGCAGATGTATAAACGACATCGGATAATAGTCCGAGAAGGAAATGACAGCGATCGGGATCCGTTCATGTCGCGCGTTGTTCGAAACTAGAGTCCATATAAAATCATACATGTCGCGCCTCGCACGTGTCCGAACAGGATGTCCCTCTTGTGTCATGCCATGTTTTTTGATAAATCATCGGGTCAAATGGTATCACCATATCGGGCATCGATTCGTAAAAAAATACACATGTAAGTGATATAAAAAAGATATACTTACAAGTAAGCGATATAACAAATTAAGAACATGAATCATAAAGCGTCGGAAAAGATTAGATTAGCGACAAAACCGAATAGTTACTACTATTGATTTATCTATCACTACGTGACTAATGATTCAATTACGTAATAACGTACGTGAGAGTGACACATATATAAGGAAATAATCGCGTAAATATATTTTGTCGATGCCGAACTAGTATATAGTAAAAAATATATCAAATTGCTTGTTTCTTTTGTATAAGCAATTTTTTACTGTATAATCCCATAGCGCGGAAAGTATATAGAAAAAAAGATTTTGTTGAAGCATCTAGAAAATTTAGTTAGATATAGATATAAAAATAATTTCGTTGGATTATATCAAAATAATTGTGTAATCGAAATTAAGTTATACGTTCAAGCTGGTTGCTAGAATGTAAAAAATTTTTGCAGCATTGCTCCTCACGCTTGATTTTTCTACAATAATTATTTTAACGGTTCAATGAAATTATTTTCAGAAATATCTGTATCTAACTAAATTTTTTAGGGGCTTCAGCAAAATTGTTTTTTCCGTTTGAGTACTTTTTATAATGATCCAATAATCGAGTGGTATCCCTGTGACGATTAATGAAGATAGACTTTTATAAACGGCGCGAAGAGGTTTCCATTTGGTTCAAATTGAATTGTTCTTGGCGGCGTTCGTACGAGATAAAAAGTTTCGCCGTTAGTTAGACGAAAATCAATCATTGCAGTTCTTTTCGCTATCGGCGTAACGAAAAAAAGAGCCCATTAGGTGTTTAATGCCTCCGACCGAGAGGGCGGTCAGGGGTTAAGGTGGAAGGAACAGGAACGCAGGGAACAGTGGGCACTGAGGAAGAGAGAACGGAAATTGCACGGGAGTGCGGGGGATCCCTTTTCGCGCGCGGAAAGGGTCCGCAGGAAAGTTTCTCGCTCTCTCTTAATATCTGAGAATCACTATTCAGTCTTATAGAAATTGCTATTGGCAGAACCATTAGAGGCTGGAATTAGTTTCGCGATCCCGGATATATCCTGGCGGCTGTGGCGCGTAACGGCCGCCACGGCTCACTTATCTTACTTCCATACCTCGCATTAATACTTTCCGCCAACTCCATTTGCTTCCTTATTTCAGAGAGCTTGTTCTTAAAACCACCACCCGTTCTCGAATCAGATAACAATATATCTGTTGCATTATTGTTCTTAATATTGTTTAAAGAACGAGAACGCGAAAAAAGAAGATATGTATAAAACATTAGAAATTGGATCACTCCAATGAGTGATCTAATTAATTATCGTGCATAAAAGAGAAAAATACTTAAGGAAAGAATAATGTTTGCCCTAATTATAATAGATATTTATTTAATAATATTCTAGCATCACTTTCTATGATCAACATATATAAATGCCAAATTAAATATATATATATAGGAATTTTAACTTTACGAGGAAAAAAGCAAAGTATTATTTTACCTAAAGTAAAGTGTTATTTTATTTATTTTTAGAAACGTCGATTATATCAAAATTATGTACTTCTAAACGAGATGCAAACAGGATGTCATTTAAGCGGACATGACGCGTTCAATCCTCGTCCGCGCATTATCATATTCTACGTGGCGGTCATTGGGTTCACTTCGGTAACTCCATCGCAAATCAGTAGCGCAACGGGGCACTTCCGGCCGTCGCGAACGCATATTCTGGATGTACAAACACCGATATCTAGCGCGGCCTATGCATGTCGCCGTACGACCAGCCAAGCAACACGAGTGCCGTGCCCGGGACGAACAGGGCCTCCCTCCCTCCTCTCGCCCTGTACATACAATTGTATCATCAAGGCAAACACACCGACGAGACAGCCGGCGCACGCACACGTCCGCGCGCAAATGCCGTTCCGCAAACAACGTCGTGGCGTCATGAAAGCGTCGATGCTCCGGTATAATACGGTGCATCCTCCGCATTTATCGACACGCTCCCGCGTTGACGGATGACGAGAATCTCCGCGGAGTCACCCCTTCGTCGCGTCGAGTTTTCCACGTTGTAAAATCATCAAGAGGACGGGAAGCCAAAGAAGAGAGCGAAGCGGAAGGAGGGACGAGCGATCAGCCTTGCAGAGTTGTCTACTTCTGCTTCGCGATCGACGTCATTTCCGGGAGTAGATCGAAGCGCCTCGTTAGTCGCGTCGTTCGTCTCAAGTACCCTCGCCTTTCGCGTCCTTATAAAGATAAGAAACGTTAAACGCGCGCTCCGCGTTTCGGTCCGCGACGCGAGATCACCCTCCGCGGAGGGATTATACGGTATAATTTATACCCCTTCGTCGATGTTGCCACGACGGTATAGCTTGTAAAATCGATGTCTTTGACATGCCGACTTTCGCGCGTGACTCCGATGGAAATCAGTTTATGAGAAAGTTTTATAAGCTCGATGCAATGAATTCAGAGGGGTAATCTATGGAACACGTCAACCGCACGCGCGCGCAATTGACTTTGTGTCACTGTCGTGCAGTCTCGTAAAATTTAATTTGTAAAATCCTTTTCACGAGATCCTCTCAACTTCCTTGGCACAACGTTACACCGTTGTTGGCACTCGGAGAAGGCTCGCACGCTCAAAGATAAACTCCCAACGGTTTGCAGAAGTAAAGCCCGATTCCGCGATGTCATTTAAATATATAAAAGATAGCATAAATTAAAAAGTTTTCCGTTGTAATGAAATACGAATAATGCGAATAAAACGATATTCTCGTGTTGAAAGCGTGATATAAATTAAACGATATTCTCATACGGACGCGGGCTACCTTTGATCGTATATAGTAATCAAAACGCTATAGAGAGAAAGAGAGAGAGGGAGAGAGCGCGCTTTTGCCGTTTCCCGCAAATTATGCGCATTAAAATAATTATGTGACTATCTGCCGGGAAATGTCGCGTGCGCTCTCTCGCAACGGGCGTGTTGCCGCAATCCTCTTGCAATCTAATTACCGATTTTCCCTCGTTACCATCGCTGCGCAATCGACATCGGCGCGCGTGTGCGGCGCGTGGCTGCGAGCGCGCATCATCGAGTTTCACTTTTGTCAGCGCGATGCTAATTGGGAATTCTCTGTGCGTTTGCGTTCTTGCGCCCTTCATGCGCATTAAATTTCCTCCCCGTTTAGAGAGAAGGGAGAGAGGTCGAGGTCACGCGGCCCTCTCGGAAATGCAGGGCTCGCATCTGCGTCGGAGCTTGTTAAAACGTTACTGCGGTTGTAAGTAAAGCGCGAAAGCAATTAGTTCCCATTTGCAATTTGCGGCGTTGTTTGATTTAGCTCGCAGCGTTGCGGCGCGGGCGCGGTGCAGTACGGTGCGATGCGGTGTGTGAGCCTTAAGCGCCGCGTGCTTAAGTACACAGGTGACACCTGAATTAAATACTAGATCGGGGACACGCTGCGAACACGTCCACGTCGTACGAGCGTTGTTTGGCCAAGTAAGAAATTGTCTGCGAAATGGGACAATCGGAAGGCGATAAGTATTAGGCCTGTTCTACAATACGTCGTACGTCAGGTCGTAAGCCGTAAGTCGTAAGAATTGACCAATCACAGTCAATTGTAAGAATTAAGAATATTCGATTGTAATTGGTCAATTCTTATGGCTTACGGCTTACGATCCGACATACGACATATTGTAGAACGTACCTTATAGTTATAAGGTTCGATGGAATGCATTGCACCTACACGAAAAAAAACGGTTCTGGTAAAGTATTGCAAAATTTATCTGTACCTATAGGTATAGATACAGATTTTTAAATAATTTGTTGGATCGACAAAATAATTATATAAGATGATCAAGCATGATGATAATGCCACAAAAAATTTTAACATTCTAGCTTGAGCGTTCTATATAAATATTTTGATAGTTCAACAAAATTACTTTCAAATCTGTGTCTATTATAGCTAAATCTTTAGATATTACAATAAAACTGTGTACAGCATTCAGATTTTTATTTTTACTTTTGTTCGTTCGATGTCTTGGACGAAATTGCGGAAATTACGCGTTTCCTGCACAGCGAAATCGAGAAGCAACAGTTCCGGAACGTGAGTTGTACGTTACAGAATTTTCATCGCTGTTAAAAACTATAGCTATCTAGATTTCTATGGCTACGTGGAATATTTCGATTTGCTTTCATTCGACTGCATTACAACCGAATGCGCGCGATCATTAACGTTCGGAAAAGTGACAATCTCGAAGCAAGTGAATACGAGGATTCACGCGCGCGCGTCGCGTCTTTAGGCCGATCATTTTTCATTATCTTTCAGCTATTAATCACGTCGGAGCATTGATTGATTATATGAGGTAGCAACGGTTTGGCATAGAGCGCTCTCATAAGTCGGCGATCAAACGCCAATTACGAAGCTTAGATCTTTATTTCCCTCTCTCCTACCCGCTAACCATTCCAGCCGCCGTCCCATCAGTCTCGCGATTAGGAACGCCTTCTCTCGTGGGGCTTGGAAGAAAAAAAACCGGCTTTTGAGCTCATAAAGCATCGGTCACGAGCCGGGCGATTTTCATCCTCCGATATGCTACTTATTACTATGATTAAAGGGGCTCGGTGATAGGGACAAATTATCTTGCGATTTCGCAGTGAATACGAATGTACACGTCGAACGACGGCGAAGCGGGGATATATATATATATATATATATATATATATATCATTTGAAATGGACGGCGTGTGTGATATCCTCTGATTAAAATGTAACGTATAATTTAATGGACCAATTAGTTAAGTGCAATAGCGAGAGTAATTCACACCTGAATAATCTAAGTGACGAACTCCGCTGATATCGCCGACGTTTGTGTGATTCGTATTAAGTGAATTGAGCTCCGCCGATCGCTTTTTAATTATTACTCACATTCGCACCGTGTAAAAAATGTGTGTACCATCAATTTGTAATAATCAAGAATCAAATAAAAATCAGTCGTAAAATTTCTATCGCCGGTTTTACGGGGTGTTAAATGCCGCCGTTTTGTCTCTGCGATAATCACGAGTGTGACATAAAATATTTTACGGCGGAGTATAAAAGTATCGAAAGGATTGTCGTGTTCGGATTGCAGACACTTCTGATTCGAGCGCGAGCGTAATGCGTGACTCGGCCAATGTAAATGAATATAAAACGACAAAACGCTTTAATTCAGATTATTTTCGAACTATGTACGGGATTGACGATAGAAGAAAACATTTTTTGCATAATTTTCTTAATAATAATGATTTAATAAAGTTATTTTTACAGTGGATCTCTCAATCACTTGCCATTACTCAAATGTCTTGTCACGCTGTCAACTAATGACCATATCGTCTTATATTTTTATATTAATAGATCTTTTTCTTTAAATAATTTTACGTACTTTAACGTAATAAAGATTCATCCCTGAAAATTATGCGGAATAGCTCTAGATGAAAACACCGCTTGTGTGTAATGTCTCGTCGCGTAATGACGGAGACAGACGGCGTGCGGCTCTTAAAAAGAAAAAAAAGGAAGAAAAATTAGAGTAAAAGAGGATAAGTCCGGCAGGTGTGCGCACCTACATCCCGTTACATCCGCGATAATGACGAGTTTGCTGAACGAGGGGCACTAATGGAACGTTGTGCCGGTCGGACTCTCTCTCTTTCTCTCTCTCTCTCTCCGCCCGAATGAAATATATGTATCTCGCGTCCTCGTTCCTCCTTTTTACAAGTTACTCGCGCGTTGCGCGCGGCACACAGACCTCTTCCCCTCGACGATAAAGATATACACACGGACATTTACGGAACGAGGGCATAAAAGGTATGGTTTAGCACTGCGGAGGATTTAATATACCTACCCCCGCGTTTGTGCCTGCCCGTAGCGTGCGCGCGTGCACACAGTCTAAACGCCACAGTAATTTTAATGATTTCTCTGCTCTCGTGTATTTTTCTCGTGGCGATTACGATCGCGCGCTCGTGGCGTGAAATGACAACCGGACGGAATTGAATCGTCAGATTTAGACGAACTCTCGCTCGTAACCCGCGGCACAACGTTCCGAGCCGTTTTTATCCGGATTATCGATAGATGTTTTCGATAATCTTATTGAAATTCATATTAAGCGCTTTTTAAAAAATTATTTGTTTATCAAAGATTGCAGGAAGAGAAGTAAAATTAACTTCTCGTTGAAATTTGTTTAAATTAACCATTGCTTCTATTTTGTTCCGATTCGGAAAGAATTACTCGATCGAGTTTTCAAGCAAAATAGATCGCCTCTGTTCGACTTACTATATAAAACTTAAAGCTCACCCTCGTTGCCACGATGGATTATCATGGATCTCGCGTGTGCGAAGCGTTCTCTTGAATTGATGGACACGAGAAAGATTCTCGCGACAAGCAAGTGCAAATGTTGACCACGCGCAAGAACCGTATTTTAAATAAGAAAAAGTGTAGGGAGGAGGGAGGTACAACTGAATTTTTATATCCATAATATGTATTGCAATTAACGTTATCTTACAAACTGCCAGTCGGTGCCAAGTTTGCTGCATGTATCAATAATCTGCATAATTTATTTCTAAATTACACGTCCAATTTGCACATTCGACAAAATTCCTAGATTTATCTTCACCATTAAAATGATGAATAATTCGGGATGTTAATCATCTGTGCTAATACAAAAAGGGAGAGGGAGAAAGAGAGAGGGGCTCGAGGTGTATCGAATAAACGGCGATATGCTAATAATTCATGCGGCGTTACAGAAACCCAGTTACCTAATTAATTTCGCGCGCGAGAGTTTTAGGCAGAGGTAATTAAAAAGTTTCAATATATCTCCCGTCTTAGAGTCCCTTCTTTCGACTCTTCTGGTCGACGTGCGCGATTTAATTCGGCCCGCGTCGACCTCGGCGATCTACTTCCAAGAATAGATCACACACGGCGAGAGATTTATCTCTTACTATATCCGGGTGCCGATTTCTATGGGACGACCCTCTCGTCACGTTGCAGACTCATATATATATATATATATATATATATATATCGCATATATATATCGCACAGACGGCAAAAAGGAATTTTATTAGCAGGAGTCGCGGTATATTACGTTTCGAGGCAATTCGCGATTATTGGAACGTGTCTCATATAATGCGAAACGCCGGAGGCCCTGTGATTTACGGTTTCCAGCGATGGATTTTTAGATTAGCCATTCGCGTATATACGAGAGCCGTGCGCGCGATTTTCGGGATATCGATCGGGTCGTCGATGTCGAAGGTAATTAAGATTTGTACCCGCCATCATTGATTTACCACCGATGCACCATCAAGGAGGGGAGAGGTCCAGAAATTTATATCTCGTTTTATGATTATTACGCGTCCAGATTGCGCAAAAGTTCAAAGAGATATCGAGCGTATCTTTTATCATGTAAATTAATTGTTTAATTTATTATTATATCGGATTATATTATTATATTGGACCATTAAATAGTCCGATATAATATCTCTTTCACAGACATCTCTTCGTTATACATTTCCAATTAATTTATTCAACGGCGTAGACGCGTGCCACTTTAGTGCAACACGGTGTCAAGAAGTTCCGTCTATTTTGATAACCGTCTAGATTGAATCTGTAATTTCACCCTCGGGCTGCGCCGAATTTTGCGAGTTAAGGTCGGACGTGAACATCAAAGAAATTAAGTTACGCGAGTGCGAACGAGAGAGAGAGAGAGAGAGAGAGAGAGAACAAGTTAAATTACATTTAATCGAAAATTGATGATAAACTTTTTTGATTGTCTTTCATCAATCGCGCGATGCGCACGAATAAAATTCGTGTTTCGAGGTATCATATAACTTAAATATTTTCTTAAATTTTCATTTGTATTTTATTACAATTTCACAAAGTCCAACAAATAATTCAATGTATTAATATTTATCCGCGCAATTTTTATATAAATGTGTGTGTATTATGAAAACTTAATATCTGTTCAGTCTAACTTTGGCGCTCAAACTTCTCTTTTTTTCACGAAAAGAACACCGAGGATTGCCCAAATAAATTTGATCAAAGATATAAATATAACATCTTATTCCCTGCGACAGATATTCGGTGTATTAAACGCGACAATTGTTTCGGAAGATGTTTACGCGCGTTACGTTCTCGCCTATTGCGCCCGTCGCGGGCATAAATTAAACGGACAAACCGATTTTCACCCGCCATTAATAAACTCGCACGTGACTGGCATTTGATACGCAAAACAGGAGCAAATAGTTTCTCCCTGCCATGCGAGGATAGAGAATCGTATTAACATCCATACAATATCTCCGTGTTGTTAAACGATGCGCGTTCGCGCATTTAATTCTAAGTTGGACAAAGCGAGATTGCGCGAACCGCAAACAGTCACGGAGGCCGCGCGCGACTACGTTATCCAAAACGCCATTAGGTGCTTTACATTGGCGAGTACGTTTCCGGAGGACGGTCACGTATCGGCCAAGCATTTGAATACTCTCTCGATTACCAACATGTCGTTCGGAGCTCCGGGCAACCGTGACATCCGCCATTTCCGGCCAATCCTCCTCCCTCTCCTCCCTGTGCCGTTCTCTCTACCCCCCACCTCCGCTGTCCGAGCGAATTTTACGCTTGACAATTCTGCTCGTTTCGCGGGATTGTCAGTCGCGAAATCCAGTCAGCAAAGTTTTTGAGGCTTTCCTATACCTGTCTGTCAGAAACAAATGGACTCGGCCGCGCTGCTCATCTTGCATCCAGAAAAATATTCAACGGTACGCGCAAACGGACGGAAGGGACGTGGATACGAACTCATTTTGAGATCGACAATTATCGTGTAATCATCTTAGAATCTCTATTCGTGGAATTAATTGAAATGACATTTCTTCTTACGCTCGGACGTTCGAGAAATGTCGCTGCGTTGACAGAAAAAATTACACAAATACTTGTAAAAAAATTAGCATTTTGAAATAAAAGGAAATCGACCCTAAAAATTTTAACCAATTAATGTCAAATGACACTGAAGCGTAGATAGGAAAATGACACAAATAAAAAATTGGCATTTTTGAAGTGATATAAAAATAATAAAAGAAAATCGACTTTACAGTCTTTAGGAATTTTTCTCTGTTATTTCAAAAATGCTAATTTTTGACTCGTGTTGACTTTTCTGTCAAAGCAGCGATGTTATATAATTGGACTGGCTCATTAGGACGATTCCGCATCGAGAGAAAAAAAGATTCACGATCGATAAAAATCCTCCCGATTTATATCTTCAAGATTCTCTATGAGGACAGTACTCTCCTACTAATGTTTTGCCTGTCAACGTAGCTATGGAGGCAAGTAGGATAATATTGGACTTTCCTGATCTTAAGCTCCACCCGTGTTTTCGTTCGTCTTATATACCGATACTCCGATCCTACTGAAAACAATCTCCGTCCGAGATAATTGACTCAAGAAAAATAACCGTGTTGAAAAAGTTGGCGAGTTAAATATGTTAGCGAGAAAATGTATCTCTCGATACGGGATGACTGCCCCGGGCGAAACTGCTCTCTCTGTTGACTAAACAGCAGCGATCGTAGATAAATGAACGGACGTAACGAGCTTTTTTTCCACAAAACTCTCTCCTCGTTACAGAGATAAATGTAACGTACTCATTAATTATGTAAAATCGAGCAATTTTATTCTTATTGTATATGTATAAATCCGTGAAAGCACGCCATTTTTATCAGAGCGTTACTTTTACATGATTAAGTTCGTTTTCATATGTATCGCATTAATTTTAAACACATTCATGTCAATAAATGCGCGTAATTTTCCTTTCGCCGCGAGAATATATGAACCGCGAAGCTTTTTAAGAGAGAAAGGAAAAAGGGAAAAAAAAGGAAAGAGGGACGGGAACACGGCTTAAGTACTGCGCACTTTAAGAGGATTGGAAGCACGCCGGCGAGGGGGTTGGAGAGGAAGGGGGGGAGGGAGGATTGGAGTACCGAGATCCTCGAGGCTCGCACGAGTTTCAACATCCCTCCGCCGCCGCGGGAAAAAAAATCTCGCAATGGGTCTAATTTGACACAATACACATATCGCTTGCAATTAAGCCAACTCTCCACGTGTAAATCGCCAACGCAGAAAACCCCTGCGCGACGCCCGGGTTTTCCCCCGTCCCGACAATGCGCGGCGCCGTATGCTCCGCGTAATGCATACACATTATACTCGGCGGAACTCGAGAAAACAATCATTCCGAATGAGCACCGGCGGCGCGTTAGCGGCGGTAATTCCTACGATGAGTTCCTTATGAAGACTGGCGGTTACCCCCTTGGAGATTCCCCCGCTTGGCAATTACGAAACTCCGGATTCCCCCGGATTACGCTATTCAAAGTTGAATATAACGAATTAGTTACGAAACTGAGGTGGGAAAACGTTTCGTATCTACCACCATCGCCCGGGTCTCCCCGTCGTCGTCGTTGTCGTCGTTGAACACGCTTTCGGACTTGCCAGTCCGCTTAACTTTGAATCTATCCCCGGGAGTCGTTAGATCCCGGATGGAACTCACGTGTCGCACGCGCGGGGGTCGCGTGGCTTGTTCCGTATATGCGTGTTCGCGGGATCGCGCGAACCGCCGATTTATACCCAACTTTATACCCAACTTTTAATTGCAGATAGGTATATTATAATTTCGCAAACTGGGGCCCAGGTATCGGCATCCGCGACTGTGCGCCTGTTCGGTCGCACCTGCCGAAATATAGGTATACACCGGCCCCAGGCCGATTATTTTCCTCTCCGTTATTGAGAAACGCGCCTCTAACCGGTGTCAGGGAGAATTATCCCCATGGGGGGGTAGAGGCGAGCCCGCACTTGTACGGGCCGCCGAAGGAACGACTGCGATTCTGCAGCACGGGGAGCCGGCTCCGCTGTCGGGTACAGGCATTAGAACGTGGATTGGATTGACATTACGTACGGCTCCGAGTTCTGTTATATCCCTCGAGAAATCAGCACAATGCTGCCAGTAGCACTGTCCGGAGGACCTTCGGACATACGTGTGCGAACAGGACCGCTATTACCACGAGTTCGGGACGTGTCTATGTATATGTATGCGTCGTACAGACACTGCGCGCAATCGTTCGTCTCTCTATCGATCTACCTATACGACGACTTACAGGCCCACGCCGAGCCGATATTAATTTTTGCGTGCGCGATCCGCACTATTCCGATTTCACGAATACACGAGGATATGCAGTTAAGATTGCCACAAATTTGGGAAATGGAATAAAAGGAAACGGTGTGAGGCTGGCACAAAATATCGTGGAAAATCATGAACTTAATGAGAGTTCTGGCTATGTATGTACTATGGTATTGCGACCACGAAATTAAAAATTTACAATCAAGAAAAGGAAGAATAAACTTACCCTGTTATACAAGGTCCACATTGTGCCGCGTTGCGGGCTCGTGTTTCTACCCTTCTTACGATTGTATCGTGAGCAAGTGATAAAATTTACGCAGCGTTTGGAAATTTTGTAGCAATATAAATCCCAGGGAATACAATCATTGTCATCATCGCATTCTTCCTGCAACAAAAATATAACAAAGAAAATGTTATCTCAGCGCGAGTTTATGTAACAAAAATAGCCGATTAATATTAATTTTAATTTTTTACTTTTACTATAATTTCCTATTGATCAACCTCAATCAACACACAACTGTCAAAACATGCAATGACAGTCGCTCAACGAAGTAAACATAGTGAGACAACCAATCAACATTATGGAAAAGCGGCAACAATATTTCGACAGATGCGACTTAACATGCCTTTTATTAGAAAAATGTTTTTTATTTTTTTATACAAGATAATGTATTTTTTGAAAGTTTTAGAATGGTGTATGCACGATATATTCAGTTTATTCAGTAGAGTGGCCACATTCATCTCCGAAACGAATGAGAGTTATTTATCCCGGTCGTTATATAAAGATTGATCCTTAAAGTGGAAGTCCTCGTATTTTCTTCCCGTAATGTTGCGGCGCTTTTCTCCGGCGCAGGATGCTGCTTTCAATGTCGGCCGCGTTTCCATCCCTCTCCGTCCCTCCCCTCTTCCTTCTTTCCCATTCCGTGAAAGTTTTTAATGGCGAGAGCACAACAGCAGGATTTACGACTTTTTGAATGCGTAATTCGTCCATAATGATTCAATCGCTTGCTGAATCGGTAAATTGCCGTATTTATTTGTTCACCGTCGCCGCCGTCATAACGACACGAACGGTAGAAACGGAGAGGGATTCGCGTTCGTCGACTGCGTTCGGTTAATTTTTGCAGATGCAATCAACATACGTCAAAAGTCAATTTGTCCAAACACCATATACCGCGACGTATACATATCCTCCCGCGCGCAATATCCATTTTACGGGATCGAACGTCATTATTTAATAAATTTAATTTGTTTACGAATTTACTCTACTACAAGCGAGCACACCGCAAAACGTAAAATAAAATGCACGAAAGGGATTTTGTGTCGTGGGGGAGTTGTGTACACAAAACGTCAGCCACTACGTTTACCGGCGCGGTTTATTATTCATTCGAGAAATCGTTCCGTTTTAATCGCCGATTATCTTCGAGGGCTAATGGGGGAAGACGTCGGACGGACGCGGCGACGTCAAGGTAAATGCATAATGAGCGCCGTCCATTCGGGCATCTCAAGCACTTGACGGCTCAGCTGAGGAAAAGCAAAGTTTTTTATCACCTTCCATTTTACGAGGACAATTGCGAATCAAGCGAATACACGTACGACCGATAATCACTCCGATAATTTCACGCATCATCGCACATCAAATGTGACAATAAACGACAAATTATTTTATTTTTCTCATAATATTGATCTTTATAAAATATTAACAATTGGCAGTTGAGTTTTTGCCCATTAATGAAATCTACGAGCGATAATTTTTGCCATTACTATCCGTTATTGTCAAAGGGATGTTTGCGAAAAATGTGTATGTATATCGGCGTTACTCTCGCGGGAAATATATACGCGCATCGCCGCGCGAATACACGGTGGGTATCGGCGCTTAATGGCGTTTGATAAAAAGCCTTTTACATAAAAGCTTTCATTTAATACTGGTGCGTGTGCACAGAACGCGTTTTAATGACAGCGCGTCGAAACTTCCGCTTTGCGCAAATCGGCTTGCTGTAACCAGCAAGGACTCGCCCGCAGTGGTGTATATATGTATATATGTATGTATATATACATACGTCGAATGAAAAAGGAAAACTATATACAATACGCCAATATCACTCGCACTGTTGTCTCTTTGACTCGTATCGGCTAACACAGCGGCCGTTTGTCGTTTAATCCGCGCTTTTAATCGAAGCGTAAATTATGCCGTGTTACACCGACACCGTGTTTCCGAGCGGGTATGTAAAAATCCTTCCCGAAAACGTAATAACGACCTGCAGTCAACGACCCATTATTGACTCCCCTTCTCTCTGTCCCCTTCCCCAAGCGAGATTCCATTAGGGACTTATCGGCGACCGGATTAACATCTCGAAAAATCAATTATCCTCCGCTCGTGATCTCCCGCGACGTCGGACGCGCTTCGCGAACGAGGATTTGTCTTTATCTGCTCACCTGGGGGGAGCGTTTCCATTAGGGACGGAGCTGCTGCATCGCGCGGGGGAGAGATATCTCTGGCGACGCGGATGGAACGGTGAAGCGCGGCGTCAAAGGGTTAATCAAAGTCGGACTGTCCCTCCTTCTCAAAGCCTCCCAATCGACCGCCGTCGCCGCCGCGCCACCGGGTTCTTTTTTTATTCCTCTTTACCCTGTCCTTTAGTTGCGTCGCCGCTTTCTCTCTTTAGTTACTTTTTTTTACTCTCTCTCTCTCTCTCTCTCTTCCTCTCTCACCTATCCCGCCGGGGTCACTGGTGTACCCACCGTCCACCGATTTCCTTTTCACACACGCGTGCACATCGACACGCCTCGCCGTCGCCGACACACCGTCGATCATAGCCGCGTGTCCTCGTCGTCGTGGTGGATGCCAGCCGTCGTCACCACCACCCTCAACGTATCCGCGTGTGTGTGTGTGTGTGTCGGCGACACGGATAAATGAGATCTGATGGTTTCTCAGCGAGCGGTCCATTTCGCGCTATTTACACGGCCGCGGGCCAAGATTCGGTTTCTTTCGCCGTGCTGTTTGGCGAGACCTGTTTGTACGGCGAGAGAGAATCATCGCACAGGGTAGGAAATAGGCGGTCGAGAAATCAGTGCGCTGAGAAAGAGAAGGCGAAAGCGAAGCAGAGAACCGGAAATTCAGACATAGAAACTTTGGGGTGTATGGAAAACACCAAACCATAACGCGAAGCTGCTGTATCGTCGCTGGCTAAAATCGTTCCTCTCTCCCTCTGTTTCCAATGCTCCCGCATCGGATTGTTGTAGTTCCTGTTATCGTATTCACCATATCCTTTATTATCTTGTTCCCTCTTTCGCTTTTCGTAGAATACGTTTGACATTTAAAAATGATAACAATAGTATTTTTGTAGAAATTGAAACAATTTTTTCTCTACCGAGGTTGGATATTATACGCGTTTATTATCATTTAATACAACCTTGGTCATAGGTATAAAGCATCCTCAATTTATCGCATTTTCTTGGAAAAGGCGATAATAAAAACTAAACGAGGACTAATAAAATATTAAAATTGTTACAAAAGTTAATATTATTTTTCAATAAAATTAATTTTTAAATTTCTTTTTCATAAGATATAGAACGTTTATGTCAATTTATGGAGAGTGCTTTATACTTATGGCCAAGGCGGTATAATCAGAACATTTTTCCCCAGCGTAAGAGTTTTATTATCCACTCTCGTCCATTAGATTCAATTTGCGAAAACCTTTATCTTTTAAACGTTCGTAATTGGGACACTATAACTTGTGTTACTTCCTTTTTCAGATAACGATTATTTCAGTTTCCATCGAACATCGCCGCGGTAACACGATAAACGCGCGCGGAACACCCTGTATCTCTGACGCGCGTTCCCCTTTTCTCGTCGTTTCGTGCCTCCCCAGCCCACCGTCGCGGGAGACGTAATGATTTTTCACGTCAGCTGAGCGAGGAGAACGCGACCGTCGACCCAGTTGCTCGTTATCACGAACGATCGCACGGCACTGAGTATTAGCAGCTGCAGATCGCATCTGTTAATGGGACGGTATTGTTCGTGTGGATCGAAAGAAGAGCGTCTTCCAACCAGCCCAGCCGCCGCGCGCCGCTCCGCGTCAGTCGGAGCTGCTGAAGTTGCAAATTGTTTCGCCATTCAGAGGCGAGAACCGAGACGACTGCGTAATTTCGCCGCCGTCGTCGCAGTCGTCGTCGTGATCCGGGCGCGGGGACCTCGCGCGACGACAAAGAGATTTAAATCCGTAAAGCCTCGTTGGAGAAGTCGGAAAGCAAATTTTTTAAACGCTGCTGTCTCTCTCTCTCTCTCTCTCTCTCTCTCGTTACTCGTAGCTTCTGACGATCTGTAACGCACGGAATTGCTGATTAATTGCGACGTGTTAAAAAAAAATTTGTGAGTTGGAGTATTTTTTTTAGTGATTAACTCGTCACAATCTCGTTATAAAAATCTCTTGGAGATTTAATAATTAAATTGCGAGATTTTATTTATGTGAAATATACTAAATATGTTTCCGTGCTCTGTGTAACTGTTATCGTTGAATTACGTTATCGTTACGAGCGAGATTTGCGAGAGAAAATCGTTGGTTATTAATGCGACTATTGCATGCACCCAGACGATCGTTGTCGTATTTCTTGCTTCGAGCAGACGTCATTTCTGATTAATGTTCCTGAAAGATCATCTACTAATTGTATTGCAAATGTCATTCCTGCGTGTGTCACAAAATTATTTATATTATTATAATGTATACTTATATACTTATATTATTTTAATATTAGTTTTAACTATATTAAAGGCAGTGTCACTCTTTAATGTAAACATACTAACAAGCAGGCTCCTTTTATCATAGCAACGTCGTATTCGCTTTGTCTACTATTTTTCGGTAATATCAAAGGAAATTTTGCGGGGTTGTGACAATTTGCGTTATGTTAATGAATTATACATTGTGTCCTTTCGTTTAACAAGCTCTCAGAGCTCTTTCTTACTAATGGCAAAGCACATTTACCTCGCCGAGATTGACAAACTAACGAGACCGCTCTGCTGGGGGAGAACTTGTAAAGATTTGAAACTCCAGCTACTTGAGAACGCAGAGAAAATAGAGGAAAAGCGGATAAGGAAGGAGGCGAGCGGAGGAGGTGAGGGAGAACCGCAAAATCGCTAATTAGCGAGGTTCAACGTTGCGAAAGACGATGGCTTAGAGCTCTAGTTCTCTCTCTCTCTCTCTCTCTCTCGAGCTCTGTCGGTCTAAGCAAAAATTGGTTCCATCCGCGGTTTCAAAGCGCTGGCAGAAATTTAGATTACGCATCTGACTTGGGAAGGTGGGAAACTATCCCGGCTTGATTCGTGGAAAATCTCATCTCCGACGTCTCTAGACGTCATTTCCGCGTCAACTGATTGGGTATCTCGCGTGAATTGCGGTTCGATGAAGGCTCTTGAATGTTCCGCGAATGTTTCAACTCTGCGATATAATTGTCACATTTCGTACGTACTATACTTTACTTCGTAAAAAAAGTAATTTTAATATTCCCGATATTAACGTTTATGATCCTTAATTAAATTTTGAAGTAGAAAATATCTATATATATTTTTTTTAACGAGAAAGTTATATCTTGTTTAACGAGTATCGAATAAACTTGGCGCGACGAAAGTTTTTAATTTCATCTTAACGGCTAAGGGAAAATAATGTTATACGCCTTGGCGTTCGCCAGCGATGTTTAGTTCAGCGCGTGTCCACCGTGGTATCTCGGATCAAGGTAGCGAGGAGCGCATTTGAAGATTTTTCATCTTCCGACGGTCCATTCCGACGACACCTGGGATCTTATCCGACTCGGCGCCAATCTTAACCGAACGACCGTGGAAAGAAGTAATCAAATGAGATCGTAACTCGACTCCAGCGGCTGCGGCGACTCGAAATCGCGGCGTATCTTTTCGACGGTGAGCGCATATCCGAGCCGAGCGCGGTAGAATCCTTCCACGACGGCGATTTTTAACTGCGGGATGAACGAACGTTCCTTCCGATCCATCTCACGAGATTACATAACGGATAGCGGCGTCAAGCGTTCCCGACAAGAAGCGCGGACCGCGTCTTCCCTTTTCCAACATTTTGTAGACCGGAATTCTTGCGGCTCTCGCGCGCGAACCTTGGCTCTGATAACTACGTCGCTGTGTACGGCGTTCTCTCCTCTTCCTTACCTATTCTCTTACAACGGTTACAAATCAGCCCTGCTTCGTCACCGTGTATCGCCCGGAGCTGCTGACCCGTCTCAGAGAGGGAGGGGGGAGAGAGAGAGAGAGAGCGTCTCCCTTATACGTATTCCCACGTATATACATCCTCGAGCACGTCGGGAGCCCCTTCATTATAACCGTTTGCGTCGTTCTCTTTCATCGTCATCGACACCTTTATTTAGCCGCACGTCGCCGTCGCCGACAGTCGCCCACGCGGAAAAGGAAGAATCGCGAATTTCCGCGTATACGCGTACATTGCAGTTTCTTTTTTTCCTCCCTTCACTACCGCGAAGGGTAAACTCCCCGTGGTGAGGAGAGAAATTCTTACCGTAAATAGGAGTGAATTTATAAAGGCTTTGGCTACAGCTGATGTGTATAAAATAATGGCTGCATGGAAATATATATTTGTAGATTATTGAATTTATACGCGGCAGTACGCGGCTCTATTTTCGCTTTTACATTTTAATCGTAGAATCATACACCGTGTTTTAATACGACAACGAATTTAAATGAATTCAATACGGATTTTAATTCAATATTGTTTTGATATTAAATTTATATGAAATTCAATAGGATTTTAATATTAATTTAATTGCATCTTCGTGGATTTTTTTTTTTATTAAAAAGAACGATTCGCGAAGCTTGTCCCGCAGAATGTAGCTGCGAGCATTTTACAAAATGTCAGTTGAGCAAAAGTTGTTTGTACACGTTAGCGAAACGTCCCTTCTTTGTACAATATTCCTCAACTGTTATTCTTTTCATAAGTAGATACCACAGGCATACAAGAGAAACAAGTCGATTTTGAAGAACGTAAACGTGGCTACGCCAAGGCAAAGCGTTTCTTTTTTTTATATATCTAAAGATAACATCTTATTGCTTTAGTAAATACTCCTAACACTCGAAAGCACTTTTCCGACGACCGTCAAATGACAGTCCATTATAAAATACTTAAATGTCTCCCGCTATTCTTTTATTTGTATCGCCATATAAATTTCCGACATTCTCTAAGTCTGTCTGGGAGCAGATGCTATACAATTAAATCTGTATTATCTTGAGATGAAGAGAGGCAACGTAATTACATCATTAGGCCGTAAATATAATAATAATATTATTATTATTCACATTTAATAATATTCACACGTATACATAGTAGCGAGTACGAAATAAAAAAATGCGATTTAATTTTTCCATTTATATTCTAATAAAAATACCGTTTTTGAATACATATTATTTAAAAACACATGACCTATAATAAAAAATATTAAGAAGATTTAATTATAACAAACATAAAATAAAAGAAATTATTGTAAAAATTGGTTTTCTCGAAAATAATATTTTACTAATTTCTTTTTATGTCTGTATAGAAATTTAAATGAAAAAGCAATTATAATGTAAAAATAGATTATTAATATTTAATCGGGCCACCGCGAGTTTTAATTATAGCATTTCATCTATTCTCTATATTGTTAGTCATATTTTATTCTTAGAGTAAAAAATTACTTTATAAATATCGATATGATATTTTCAATTTCATATCACAAAAATTGCTTTAAAATATTTCCAATCTAATATCATAACGTATCATAAAAATCTATTGTGCCTTTTTAAATAATGTAGACAACAATTACATGAACACACAATAAAGTCGAGCATTCGTTTGCTCGCTACTGTATATCTACACGTACATAGATATACATTTATAGCGAAATAGATGGAGAAATATAAAATGGGTGATGAGAATTTATATACATGTATTATATGTATATAAATTCTCATTATTTATTTCATATTTCTCTATTTCTGTAGCTATCCATCTGTCGCGGTTTAGTCTCGTAGTCGACCATCTAGAACGACGCCATCAAGGTGCGCAATCTGTTTTGGCCTTTGAGTCTGCCACCTCTTCATCTAGCCTCGACGGTTAGGGGATTGCAAGGATTCCGGTAGTAGACCGCGATTCATGAGTAATGGACGGCCGATGGCCCGACGTCCTTCTCTCGATGAGATATCCTTTACGCTGTCGAACCTGTTGCCTTGGGACCGCAATTCGCGCGATTAAAGGTTTCCCTCAATTCGTTCGGAAGGAGCCTCGCGTTACGACAATTATCACGAACGCCATAAATAATTAATTCCCCTGATTCATTAAGTGATTTTAGGCCGGTATTCACAGTCGGTTCTTATTTCAAAGTCACCTTAAGTAATGTCTTAAGATGCTATAACATGGCTCTGTGTTGGCTTATAACATTTTAAGAAGATTGTATTTAAGATCCTACTTCAGATCCTAAATAAAGGAATCGAATACCAATACTGTAAATACTGATCTTAAAAGTACAAAATAAAATAAAACAATTAATTCAGTGATTTTTAAATGTTCCACGGTTAAACTAAAAATTTTCCTTATTTAAACATCATTTATTTCTGAAATAAGTTAACTGTTTATAACTTTTTTGGCAATGACTATAATATACACCATCATGCGCACTAATAATAAAACGTCTAGACGTGTGACCTGTAATACATTTGTGACACATTTAGATTATGTAAGATGTTTTAGATTATGTAAGATTATGTAAGATATACGGATATTTATTAAGTCTTTAAATAAGCTAATATGATCTGAGACGACGTTAGAGGCAGATATTATTATGAAAGAGAAGAGTTGATAAATAACTGAAATCGTAGTTAGTAAATTAAATAAATCTCGCGATTTTATAACTCACGAAAGTTCTATCTTTCATACGGAGCGAAGTGTGATTCTTTTTTGCTTTGTTAGCTTGTAGATTTTGGTTCTAAAA
Organism: Wasmannia auropunctata; assembly: GCF_000956235.1. Classification (NCBI taxonomy): domain Eukaryota; kingdom Metazoa; phylum Arthropoda; class Insecta; order Hymenoptera; family Formicidae; genus Wasmannia; species Wasmannia auropunctata. The sequence goes on along the minus strand of NW_012026903.1, from coordinate 2,461,564 downwards.
AATCGACGCGAATTTCCGTTGCATCGAAGAACGTCTAATAATACTCAGGGAAATGTTTCGCTAGAATTCTAAATATTCCAGCTAGAATTCTAAATATTACACTTACATTAAATTGCTGTTTTTTGTATCTGCTGAAAAATTTTCTGTCATACATATAATTTTTATAGCAACAATATTCTAAGAATATACAAGAAAATATAAGTCTCATAACCAAATATGATTAGAGTCTGGATTGAAGTCTGCACTGATTAAACGTCATAGAGGAATTTTCTTGCTAAATTTGACAAATAGTTCAGATATAATTTCTGTCTCTGTTATCTATGTTGAATACAAAACATATGTGGTATCGCAGTGCTTACTAATCACTTATTATAGCTAATTTTTCGCACTTAAATAATTCTCGCTATAATTGCAAGATTACTTTTTTCAGTGAACGACGATGATATTCAAAATGAGTCCAGCTACATGGTTCAATCTGCGCTAAATACCGACACGGCGATACTCAATGCGAATAATTACCGTCCATTACGAGAATGCATTTTCGTGGTGGGATGGGGGAGGGTGAAATAGAGCAGGAGGAGAGTCTCTCCTTCTGCGGTCCGGTTGTTGCGTTGCATATCCCGATGTAATTCCTTCCTTCAAACGGACTTTACCTCGCGGTACCGTCTGCACCGGATGCGCGGCCCTCCACCACCGCGGCTCCGCTGGCGTGGCCAGTAATCGTTAGATCGGTAGTAGCACCTCGGGGGGGCGAATCACGGCGCGGCACGAAACGTTCCGTGGTTACTCGAATATAATCCCCCTCCCTCCGCCTCTCTCCATTCAGCGTCCGTTCCCGTTCTCTCTTTGCAGTCGTGCGGTGCGTTGGCGTGTTAACATCTATCGATTACGGCATAACTCGCGGAACGCGCCGCCTAATGGCTTATTATTATCAGCCGCGCGAAGGGATCGGGGATGAAGTTGTAGCGGATCGGTATCGCCGTATCATTAGCGGTCGGCCTCTCCGGAGGAGAATTAGACGAGGAGAGGAGGGTCGACCCTCTTCCACCCGTTCTTCCCTCCCTTCCCTCCCATCTGCACCAAGTCAAGTTACACCGAGGTATGCTTTATTCAAATCGTAATTGCCCACTTACGGCAACGGTCCGGCTTTACGAAATAACCGTCGGTGTTCTGCCGATGTTTGCGATCACGCTCGCGCCGTGATAATGTGACGGAGTACGCTCGCGCGTCTCGGAGGGAAAAGGAAGTCGCGACGCGCCGTCGATGTGTGTTCAATGATTTTCTACAAAAAAATAGCAGGCGAATTAGTCTCGCTCGCGGCGGATCGATCCGTGTCGATAGGGAAACAAAAAAAAAGTTTTCGATGGGACTGTGCGAGCGCGAAACGTTTTACCGCGAGAGCATTTACCGCGCGTCGTTTATCGGCGATATTCGCGAGCGTTAATCGCGCGTGAACTGCGACTGCGGGATACTACTAGCCGCGGCCGATATTAAGAGCCCACTTCTCGTTATTGCGGCGGGTGAATAACTCGGGCACGAATAATGCGCCGCTGCAGAAATTTCCAATCTCTCTCGCTCTCTCTCTCTCTCTCCTGACCGGACGATGCGCTTTTCTTTCCCCGAGAACACATTACACGATTGTTCAGAACAAAGAGATCGCGCCGGTTCTTTATTAAATTCCTGGGAGATGCTTCTCCTACGTCATACCTCGGAGCGTTTCAGCCCGGCCGGGCTCGCGTTGCTGTCCAATCGCGCAACTGGTTTAACAATGAACGAGGATGGAGATCGCAGCGCGATGAAGGGACAAGCGAAAGAGAAAGACAGAGAAGAGAGAAAGAGAGAGAGAGAGAGAGAGAGAGAGAGCGATGCGAAAGGGCACGTTCTCAGGTTTTCAATATTCACTGATCAGTCTGCGGTCGTGGTTCATACCAGGAAGAGAAAGAGAAGGAAGAAAGAGGGGGGAAAGAAAAAGACAGAGAGAGAGAGAGAGAGAGATGTTTTGTGGTCGCAATATGCCGGGGGCGCGCCCGCCTGTGCTTCTCAGGATGGAATTAGATCGCACAGGATCCTCTGCGGACACGCCGCATACCTCTCCTCTACCTTTTCCTCCTCGATAAATGTCTCTCAAGACGGCTCCGTACATCCCGTCCGCGACTTAACTCCACGACCTACGCAGCCGCGCGCATTGCGATTTAATTGCCATAGATTAATTCCCCTTCAAACACGCCGCGCTCGCGCCGCGCGCCGCGGCGCCGTATACGTGTTGTGGCCGAACTACCGTTACTTCCGGCTAAACCGATATCCATTCAGATGCACCTTTGCTCATTGAGCCGAGAAAGGAGTTCCAGGACAGTAATTCGCGAAGTTGCGCAAACAGACGTCACTGCCGCGCGGAAGTTAACGCAATTCCGTTGCAGTGCATTTATCGCATTCATCGAACTTCTGAACTTAAACCGTAGGATATTCCATTCAATTTGGTTTAATCTAAAATAGAAGAACCCTTCTGTCTAAAAAAGGAATTGTTAAAAGCTTTTCGATAATCTTAATCATCAACGAGTTCGAGAAATTAAGAGAATACGTTTAGATAACAATATATAACGCGCATTGTGATTAATCACATTAATATTCGCGGCATGTTTCTGAAGCTCTAATGTGATACGAAGATTTCAGCGGGCACGTGATGAACAATGTTAATCAGATCAAACCATCTGTCTGTGTTTTAATAAGTTTGAAAGAGTGTATCCGTTACGTCAGGCCGCGGCTGATTGATAATGCACCGGGCGTATGCATTTTCCGACTTTCGCCGAACTATGAGTTTCGCGACTCATCATCTCATTTATCATCATCTCTCGTAGAAGCTTACATTTTACAGCGTTGTATTTTCCCCTCCCGACTTCGCGAGCCTTGTTCTCATTAGCTTTCGTTAAATACTAAACATTTAAAATCCAATACATTTAAAGTTTCCTCTGCGGGAGAAAAGAACATTTTATGCCGTAGGAATAATTTGCCGTACAATAGTACCAATCAAGGAATTTACTCGATGAATTGATAATCAAGTTACAATTTAGCTGCACGGAAAGAATCTTGCTGAAAGATTTAAAATTTTACTGGATACAGATCTGAAAATAAGTTTTGTTTTTGGATATATTTTTTTTATTTTCAGATCTGTAAATCAGCAAAATTTTAGATCTTTCAGCAAAATCGTTCTCCTCGTGGCGTTGATTTTAATAACTGAAAATGTCTGATAAAGCTACTTTTTCAATTATTGAGAGATTTGATTTAAGCCTTTACAAAAACCCTTTACAAACTGTGCGCGGACGTAACTTATTTCACGCCGCGGACAAGATATTAAATTCAATCCGGGCTGTAAATAACCCGGCCTGTCAACGATCGCACCGCGACTGGACTTCGTCTGGAAAAACTGTTTTGAAATCGAGAAGTAAGGTCCGGAACACAACAGTCTGTGGAAATCCCATTTTCCCAATTTCTAGGAATACCCTTCGACAGAAATCCTGTGCCTTCTCTCACCTCGCCTCGCGCGTGGCGTGGAGAAAATAAACAGCAACGCTCTCTCGCAACACGCCTCGACAGTAGAGATCACGAAGATGATATCGAGGCGCGAGAATGCATAAGTGTTCTTCGGAAAACTCCCTTTGAGAATCCTCGAGGCGGTCGGTACCCTAATGGTCGGGGAGAACGCGGAGAGTTCGACGGGGAAGGAAGTGTGCGGTGATGTTACATCCGCTTACATCTCGACCTCCCGTGTGAAGTGCGCGCGAGCGTGCATGCGTACATATACGCGTGTGCGATGGTAAACGTCGAACTAAAGCCCGTCTACGCGAGGCGCGGCCGGGAGCTGTTCGATTCCTCTGTCCCAACTCGCCGTGCAGCTCTCTCGCACCCGCCTCCTCATCCACGAATATTTTAATACAGAAGGAGCAGAGACCGAGGAGAGGGCGAAAGATCGGCGCGAGAGGTTGAACATGCTCTCAAGTTTCACAGGGTAGCGGGGGGAAGCTGCGCTCCGGAGGGGCGAGACGACGGCCGAACTCGAACTTCGGTCGACGATTAATATTTGCAGACAATGGGCAAGCGCATATTTCCGCGGGGTCCCTTCCGGCCCTCTGCCGCCTCTGGTACGCCTTTACCTCTTCCCGCCTTATACACCGGGGTCGTCCTAGCGAGAACAGCGCGCGCATGTATGTGTGGCATGTGCGTATGTGTGTGTGTGTGTGTGTGTGTGTGTGTGTGTGTGTATGGGAGAGTGCGTCCATGTATCTCGAGGTCCGTAGTGTACATGATCTCCGGGGCCACCACTGCCTTCTCTCTCTTCTCTGTGTCGACGATGTCCGCCGCCGCCGCCGCCGCCGCCGCTGCCCCCATCGCTGCAATGCGCGGGCATGTGTGTGTCACGGCACGTCTGCTGCCTAACGTACGATGCAAGTTTCCATTGTCCCGTCTAACTCGGAGAGCGCGCCCACTTTCCGCCGTATTCCCAAGCCCCGGGAGCTTGGAGAGCGTCGCGGCGAGCGAGCGGAAGCGAGAAAGAAGGCGAGGGGAGGAGGGAGAGGGGAAGAGGAGGGGTCGAGAAAGACGGGGAAGAACGCTCATAGACAATCACTGACGACTCGAACCTTAAATATCTCCGACGACATTGTCGACCACTTTTCGAACGGCTTTAAATCAGAAAGTTTCTCCGGCCCGCGACCAACGTTGCGCCATTGCGCGCAAGAATGGACCGACTAATAAGATCGCAGGCGAGAGAAAGGGACAGAGAGGGAGTTGAGACACTTGGGTGGCTTTTGTCTTGTCGCGGATAATACGTCGTGATCTCCAATATCCAGCTCTTATTAATCCTTAACTCGCGGCGTTAACTATCACCGGCTTCTTTCGTTGATTTATTATCCTCTATATTCGTCGCGTAGAGAAGGATGTGAGATACGCGAAAAAATTCGCAATGTTAATCGAAAAATATGATGAGATTGATTAGATAGATGAGCGCTCATATATTCAATAATAATCAATAATTTCAATAAATTGCCATTACGTAAGCGTCCACGCGTGCACGTTAACGCACGCCGGATGATCTTTTTTTTTTTAAATCAAACAGAGAAAGAGAGAGAGAGAGAGAGAGAGAGAGAGAAAAGGGATGCGTCCAGGATCAGATTGCGCGCGGGATCCGATCGTAAACGCCAACCGCTTAGAACCGCGTAGTGACAGTCGGTGAATGGTCAGCCGCGGCCCGTCAATCCCTCTTCCTCACTCTCTGCCTCTCTCTTTCTCTAATCGAATAGATTCATATGATTCATATGAGGAAATGTATCTGTTCCAGAGAAAATGCAGTGTGGGGGGGTGAGGAGTGTCTTGGAGGAGCAAGAGAAAGAAAGGAGCGATGCGCGTCCAGGGTCAGACCCCCCGTGTGCGGTTCGTAAATCGTAAACGCCAACCGCTTAGCATCGCAGTAGTAACAGTCGGGAATGGTCAACCGCGGCCTGTCAATCAATAAATAAGCACTTAATTATGGGATATATTAGTCGAGCTTTTTTTTAGTGCTGGAGATGTTAGGTTCACACAAAGATAAAATATATGAAGTGCGTTAAATCAATCTTTTACGAGATATATTAAATATTTTCAAGAAACTCAAACATCTACTCGCGACGAATTGTGAATCATTAACGAAATAAACGCAAAATAAATGGCGAGAAGGAATGAATGTGAAAATGCAATTCACGTTCGACTGCCTCGTGCGCGATTTAGTGCTTCGCGCATTCTTATATAGCACGAAAACGCGATGCACGCGACCGTCGCGAGGAAAGAGAGAGAGAGAGAGAGAATGAGATGCGGAACGTTTAGTAAACGTAACTCAAATATTTACTACAATTTCCCCCGTGCTTGCCTACGTGTCTTCCTGCGGAGACTTAAGAATGGCGCGAGAGTGCGGGGAGGGAAAAACGGGAGTATTTCTCGGCGCATTATATCGGCGCAGTTTCGTCGCTCCCGTGTATATTATTCGTGTCCGCCGTGGCAGTCGACCGTATAAAAGCAGCTGTCTCTTCTTGTGCATTCCTGCAATGGCAATATCTTTCTTGGAACACGCGGAAATAGCGTAGTATAAAAGTCCGTGGCGTTACATTGTAAATATTGCGAACTAAGAAGGAGGATGATGCTGCACTAGCGGCGTTATTAATGCTACTCCGCTCCTAAGCTATAGCTATAGTTACGTAAAAAAAAAACAACGTCGTTATTACATATTAATGCGTCGTTGAACTTGTTGTTTTACAAGTGGATAAAGAAAATCTTCCGAGCAGAATAAACTTTGCGTGACGCGATAGCGGGCGATATTTACGGACGTGATGGACTCGTATTACTATTAATTTTCGGGTTTGTCCCACGGAATAATTACATACGTTCGCCGCAATATTAATTTACAAAACTATTTCGAACACAATTATACATTTTGATGTGTTTTAACTCTCAAATGCGCTGTGGTTAAATTTGGGTAATGTGATTCTATCCGAACGGATTTGTAATAAATTTACGTTTAATCAATTATGGAAAGTGATTCCCACTCAATTTTTATTATTCATGTGTATTTATCGTTTAAATTTCATGACGATAAAAGTAGCCACGTTTAAAATTAGACGTTAAAATAATCGAGTTAAAAATATATATGTGTTAAGATCAATTTTTATTCATTGTTGGCCGACACGAGAAGAAAAAAAGTAGTAGCCTCGTAGTTATAATTATTCCTCGAGATTTAAATACCGGGATTGCCATGGAAGTGATATATTTGAATGCGCATTCGAACTATGTAGCGTCCGGTGTTTTCATTAAGCTTGTATCAGATTACGGATTAGAAATTGAAGATTGAAATTGACGATTGGAATTCAAACCAAATAAAATGAATTAAAAAAATTATCTGATTGGTTGAATTTTAATCTTCAATCTTTAATTCACAATCTTCAATCTCGAGTTCGTAGTCTGATACCGGCTTTACGGCCGCACGTCGATTAGATAACGATGAGAATGTAGAGACAATCGTTTCGCGATCAGCCGCACGTGGCATTCAGCGCGACCGTCATGAGGACATGGCTGCGTCTGAGGCAAAGGCGCGCAAGGATCAATATTAAAAAGTCATAAGGGAGCTTAATCCCGGCGGCTACGTGAGGATTTCAGGCGTACCAGGGAGAAGAGGAGGGCGGGAGATGGTGATGCGTGACGCGCGGGAGAAAGAGAGAAAGAGAGTGTGAGACCACCAACTCTCTCTCCGGAACGAATGGCCGTGTGTTTACATAAATTTCGCACGCTATACTATGCATAACGTGGCCCGACATCCCGGGGGCTTTATTAAACCTTACATCACCATCGCCCATCATGGCGCGCGGGGTAGGTAAACCAAAGCGAAAGACAGTTACGCGCTGCGAGCGGAGGCGGGCGGAGGGTCGGAACGGAGAAAAAGGGAAAGGGGAGACGGAGGGCGAGCCCTCCCCGCCGCCGTGGGCCACGCTCGTCTCAGTAGGATAATTGCTGAAGGTGATACTCCTCTGCGCGTGACGCGTTTCGGATCGTTCCGCTGCTTTGATGTCGCGAGAAATGCTACCGACATCAGGCTGCCTCCATCCGCTCCTTTCTTCCTCGAAAGGCATACCTCGCATGTCCGCGCGTATATGTATGCGCGTTTGCACGAGCTCACGCGTGGCTCACTGCAGCTTCATAAGCAAACAGGGATCCGCGTACTATAAGCATGAGTAATACTTCACCGACGGCATTCCGAAATTACCGAGTCGCGTTCCGTGTGCCGTTACACGGAAAGAATGATTTGTACGTATGTAATTATTCCGTTGAAAGGTCTAAAAATTGTGCTAAAAACAGATCTGAAAATAATTTTTTGTAATGTTGAAACTGATAAGCATTGCTATAAAACGTTTTGATATTTTAGCAATCATTTTTATTTTCGCACAAAATTATTTTGATTATTGAACAAAAATTATTTTCAGATCTGGATTCAGCAAAATTATTCTTTCCGCATATGTAAAGCGTCCGCGCATGCACGTTAACGCGGGCCGGATGATTTTTTTTCGAAATCAAACACACACACACACACACAGAGAGAGAGAGAGAGAATTTTTCATAAACATCAAAGTACTTTAATAAAAAAAATGGATTATTATATACGAATTATAATATGCGTTATATTACATAATGATTTAACACTGTAAGTAAATATATATTTTACATCAGTTAAGGCCACCACACGCAAAAAAATTTCAATCCTAAAGCCGTAAGCATATCGATCAATCACAGCGTTTTGAAATCAAGTTTTGCATTTTAAATAATTTTTTTTACGGTCGATAAATATATTTATAAGAAAACGTTGTGTTAACAATGTGGCTTTCAATTTATCCACTCTCGGCATTATAAAGTCTTGTTTAGGACATCGATATTCTTAGTCAGAATACACGGTATTATTTGTATATTATGTAAAAATATACGATATCAATCGAGTACATAGCTGACAAATCGTAGCAGAGCGAGAGATTGCGTATTTCATGCGTGACGCACGCCTGTCGCACGCGCACCGACGTGCCGTCTAATGGGAGCAAGGGCAAGACAGTGGAGATATGCGAGAGAACAACTTGGATGGGAGGATGGAGGGGAGTGGAAAAGCTTAAATTAATGGCGAGGAAACGAGCAGGATGGTGCTCATCTACGTCAACCGTCGTCGACGCGATGTCTTTACTAAAGAGCAATGAAAGAGACGTGGGAGAGGCTCCTCGGTGGACCGACGACGTAAAATGTAAGAGAAAGAGAGAAAGAGAGATAGATAAAGGAGGAAAGAGAGAAAGAGAAAACTCGAGATGGAGAAAAGAGCGGTCGTCGAAAAAAAGGGATAGTCCGGGCGGATCAGCTGAGTAAAAGTCGCAGTCACGAATAAAGGAATGATATGAATTCGAGGGAGTGATAAGGATGACGAGGGAGGGACAAAGAGAAGGGTCGATTCGCTCGCGCGAGGGAGCACGAATGTTTCGTGAAAGTGGGCGATTGTATGCGTGGGGCCAGGGGGTGTTTCGTACAATGCAAACAACAATACGCAATCAAGTAGTTGACGGCTGACGTTCGCATTACCGCGCCATTGTTGGACGCGCCTCCGACGGCATTCCGAAATTACCGAGTCGCGTTCCGTGTGCCGTTACGTAGAGCGCCCGCGCGTGCACGTTAACGTGTGCCGGATGGTCTTTTTTTTTAAATCGAACAGAGAGAGAGAGAGAGAGAGAGAGAGATAAAAAGAGAGAAAAGAGGGATGCGTCCAGGGTCAGATTGCGCGCGAGGTCCAATCGTAAACTCAAACCGCTTAAAATTGCGTAGTGATAGTCGGTGAATGGTCAGCCACGGGTCCGACAATCTCTCTTCCTCACTCTTTGCATTTCTCTTTCTCTAATCGGATACATTCATATGAGTCATATGGAAATGTATCTGTCCTAGAGAAAGTGCAGTGGGGATGAGCTATAGGTCTTGGAGGGGCGAGGGACAGAAAGGAGGGATGCACGTCTAGGGTCAGACCCCGCGCACGGGGTCTGATCGTAAACGATAACCGCTCGGCACCGCAGCAGTGACAGTCGGGAATGGTCAACCACGGTCCGTTAATCCCTCTTCCTCATTCTCTGCCTTTCATATGATTGGTCGAAATGTATCTGTCCTAAAGAAAATGCAGTGTGGAGGGTGGGCCGTAGGTGTCTTGGAGGGGCGAGAGGGGTATATAAAACGCCGTTCAAGTCATTTCAGCTTTGTCGTCGTTACCGTCGACGGCGGCAGGACGCCAACGGCGGTAAAGACGGCGCAAAAACTGACGACGACAGAGCTAATCCGGCTCCCGATATGTTATATTTAATCCTAATTTGTAACTAATTATCATCGAAAACGTAAGATATATAAAAAAATGTTATATATAATTTGTTATATACTTCATAATTGTATATTTAGATATTCCAAAAATGTAATATTTATTATCTCTGTTATTATTTTTGTCAAATTATCTTTACAAAAAAGGCACAAATGCTGCATTGAAGAACACATCTAAAATCTACTATATTTTCCAGTCCAATTTAGTAATATCTATTTGACAAGCATATCTCTCGAAAATTGCCAACGAAGTAAAATAAACACTGTTTATCTAAACGATATTTATTGGAGCGTGTCATGACTGTGTTTTGAGGTAACGTGTCCAGTGCATTATCGATAACTGCGTGCCGCGCTACAAATTATGCCAATGCAATTTATTGCGCCGCGTAAATGGTTAAAACGGCGTTAGGAATTATCGAGTATTAATGAGCGCGCGTATATATAATTACAGATTAATAAACCGTACGCGAATGAAGATTAGTAAATCGCCTAGTAATTTAACTTATTGTTAGTACGCACCAATTACGAACACCTTCTCCGCGTACGTTGGATCGAATACCTATCCCGAGGAACGGATATTAGAAGATCGGAAGTAGTAGACCGAAATTGCGAAATTTGCCAAGCCGCGAACCGATTCGTGCCGGCTGTCGAGCGTGCGTGCTAGTTCTCTCTCTCTCGATCTTCCGCAGCGTTTTGCCATGGAATCAGGTGTAACTGGCAGCGAGCCTTGTACGTACACACGCGTATTGTGTAAGGCTTATATGTAGTCGCGAGAAGTCGTCGCTATATTCGAGCGTAAATCAGAATCTTGCCTTTCGTGCCGTTATCGCTTTAAATTTCCCCTTGAAATCCTTGACTACTGGTAGTCGTTCTTGTTCGTCGAGAGAAATAACGCCCGTTTTGTAGGAAGCCATATATAAAGATAATCGAGAAACCTGAGAAAAATATCGAGAGAGACGTCGCGTCGCGGCTGAATGATGTCTGAGAAATATTATTGTATTGGATTCGGGAAAAAATATATTATCGACTTATTCCATCAAAGAGAGAAACGTTCGTGAGAGATTCGTAACACAAGCGCGCCAGTGAGATCGACGCGCGAGTGTGGTGTAAAACGTTACGAATGTAGACTCCTTCGCTCTCTCTCTCAAATTCGAGAGAGAGAGAGAGAGAGAGAGAGAGAGAGAGAGGAAAATGTCTCGCAAAGATCTCAAAGGAGAAACCAATTGACAGCTCTTTCTATCGGTCCATTGTAGCTAAACGTTAACCCCCGTTAATTATTCACGGGTGAGTATTATTAATCGAATTTGATACAGAATTATCTCTCGAGCCAACTGTCAGATGGGAGGGATGAAAATATCGCGACGTTTTATGCGACGTTGGGTAGCGAATCAAATCGCGAACTTTTAATTTCCGCCCGTCGTCGACACGGTGGCAGCGGGCCCTCCACAGTAATAGCACGGAAACAATGCGACGCGCGCGGGAGACGAAGATATCTCATCCGCGGAAATGCGAACTCCCGGCCTCCTTAAAGCTGACGCTTGCGAACGGTTGAAAAGGGTGAAGCAAGTTGCCGAGAGATTTATTTATTTTAGACCAGAGGGTGAACAAGTATTTCATATTTTGGCAGAAATTTTAAGCGACGCCGACGCCGCGTGGACTTTAACAACTTGGCGACTCGCGTCCGACGTACCGGGTATCATATATATACGCGCGCAATCCGGACGAGCACATACGCACGCATATAGATGCATATAGGGCCATCTTCGGTGTTTACAAGGATCGAGCATTCAACCAGAGCCGGCTCGTATCCCGGCGAAATCGTCCGCCGCTCTGCGGATCATGTGAGTAGAATAGTTTGGGCTTAGAGCACCTCTCATATCGCCCGCCAGACTCTCCCTATCCCTGCAATATATATATAAACGCGCGCGCGATCGTGTGCGGGAGTATACCCGCATGTATGTATATTTGATATAATATACAGCTGTAATATATACGTCCACGTTGACCGGTAGCGTGCGCGACAAACGGAATGGACAATAGGCGCGGTTAACCGCGACGACGACGGTGGTCTGTTGAGCGGCGCACCGACCGCTATTGATTATCGAAATTTATAGGCGCTATAATGCAGCAAATATTTGCAATCTTGCTCTGCTGGTCCAGGTGCCGTGAAGCTGCGACCTACGGCGACTACGTACACACGCGCTCACTGCACGAGGGAGCGAGAGTGCAGAGCGGTCGCGCGCGCATCTAAGAGGATCTGCACCGCTGTCGCGAGAGAGGACGACCTGGACGACCAACGATCGGCATCGTGCGGACCGTGGCCGACATTCGCGTCGCGCGGGACACGTCCCGTGTGTACGGGGATCTTGCCCGTACTCGACTTCCAACATGTGTGTGCGATGCGCCATCGTATCGCGCTGACTCGCGCTGTATCGTATTCGTATAACTCAGGGAGAGCCCATATTTCCCCGAGATCATCCCGACCACCTGAGGAAATTGAACCGTTCCGCGGTATATATTTAACAAGGCTGCTCCCGCGCAAACAGCCAGCCTCTCGGATCGATGTACGTACCTATACGGGTATATGTCTCGTGCAGTCGGTTTCTTCTATCCACTCTAGTCCTCGTCCTCTCGCTCGCTCCGTCTATCTATCTCACTCGCTCCCGTTCTCGCTTCTCGATCTCGGGATCGTCCAAACTTCCGTTCGGTTACGCGCGAAGAAACGTCCAACACCACGTCGTTTGAGGGTATGACAAGCCCGATGCAACTTTCGCTGGAAACTCTCTCGTGCGGGAGAGGAGAGAACGAGGGTACTCGCGGGGAAGTTCACTGACCACGGCCGGGATGGTCTCTACGGAGAGTCTCGACGAGAAACTCGCCCTATACGTATTCGTTCGTTCAGCGTACAGCGATACGAATATTTCATGAGAGTATTTCGGATCGGGACGAGGATCCACACGTGTCACGTCAGAAACGGGCGATTGCCCGTCGTTACCGAGATGAGATCGTGAATTCGTTCATCTTTGAAAATGCTTGTTTGCAAGGAACGTGTTTTTTGGTGTACGAAGGTACCTTTTCCTAAGGGCACAAGGAAAAAGAGAAATTCTTTCTCCATGGTATATTCTCTTTTACGTTTTTGCAGAGAGTTTTTATGATATGTAAGGAGGATGTCAAGTTTTTCAGCTACAATACAAAGAAGTACAGATATGTATAAATTATACATAACTTTTTATCAATAAATAGGATAATATTGGATTTTATAGTTTTTTGTTACGATTTCTTCCATGTTCCCGATATTTCCCCAAGATAAATACAATATGTCATTTGACTCCGCTTAAATAACCCTTTAATATAATATATAATTTATACATATCGGAATTTTTTTATATTAGCCGAAAAATATAGTCAAACTTAACGATCTCCTTTAGGTAAAACGTCTTACTTGCGTAAAAACCGACCAATAGTTAATGACCGCTTATACCTACAATAGCAACTAAAGTAATTATTACCTATCGCGCAGTTAAAATATTAATACGTTAATGCAGTGCAGCACGGCGAATAATTTTTATTTTACGAAAAGAGGCGAGAGCGCGCGCGATGGGGAGCGAATTTAAGAGCTGAACGGAGCCCCGGCTTTTGCTCGTTGTTTGAGGCTTCGCTCTGTACGTTCTCCACCCGCAAATAATACCTCGCCACGCGTGAAACGGAATTCATTAGTCACAGAGTAAACGAGTTTCGCACAAACGAGATTCTTTAATTCCGTTTTGTTAACTGAGCGACGCGACGCCGCCGCAGTTAAAGCGCCGCGCGCCGGTCGCGCATAAAGATATTATTGCACTTGTAAAAAGCACAGTTAGCGTCCGGTTTTTACGCTCTTTCGCTCTCGAGAGTTCATGTATCTCCGGGCAAAAATGTAAGACGCGACGGGGAACGCCGCGGGATGAAAACTTTTACGACGCGAAATGAAGAGAAGGAGGAGATCGAAGACGAGAGAGAGAGAGAGAGAGAGAGAGAGATGCTCGAAAAACGCGGCGCGCGACGGGATGAAGTGGAAGACGGTAATTAGTTTGCCGCGGGAACGCGTTTTCTTCGCGACACAAGGAGGACGCGTCGTCGCGACATTACGCGAAACCGAAGGAAAGCTTCCTGGATCGTGCAATAAATGCACGAAATTGAATCGCTTGTTTCGCCCCGCGGTACAATCATGTCGCCGTTTTTACCCTCGTCGCCCCTTCGCAAAATGCACGCGCGCTTTCTTGCTCGCGTTCTACGCTGGCCAACCTATCTCTCGTTTCACTGTAACGAAAGTCAACGTCTCGCTGCTCTCTTGGATTCGTTATTTTTCTTAGTCTCGTTTATGCGACTTGTCCCGCCGCCGTGACCCGCGCGATGTTTTATTACTTCTCTCCCTCGCGGAACTTCCATGCGGAAATGTCCATACTTTCGCGCAAACAGAAAAAAAAACAACGACAAAGAGGTCAAGCGAGATTAAACCTGACTGTTTTTCGAGAACTTTCCTAACGTTTGCGAGTACAAGTGTATCTTTTTCCGCGTCGTATTTACCTCATCAACGTATCTCTTGCCGTCACGCTTCACTCGTAATACCGTGAAGTACCGAGATTTAGGCTTTTGTCCCCGCGACGACTTCATTTTTTTTTTATCCCTCCTACCCATCCCCGATTCGTCGTGTAACGGCTTTTGTCTCGCGAGAAAAAAGGTCGGTCGGAACGTGGAAAGGGTTAATCGGCGAGGGAAGTTCTTGAGCTTATTGAAGCGAAGTGAAGTAATAAATCAGTTTGGCGCTGGTAGGTAAAAAGCGAGGGGGTGGAACTAAGAGATCGCCGAGTAATCCTCTCGCGCGCAGCAAGAAGAGCAACCGGCAACGACGCCAAATCAAGTTTGCCACTCAACGATATAAATAATGCAGTACGTTCGACAGGCTCGTAACTGGGCGACAATGGCATCTTGCGAAAACTTCTCCGGCACCGCTGGGGCCCCCGGGAAAGTGCTTAGGCATCATTATCCCTAAGTACTGCGGAATAAAGTCCAGTCTCTCTTAATAAACCATCAGCAATAAAAATGAATACGATATGTCGCTCATTTTATTAAATCCCTAATATGCACGGTTAGGTATACGTTCGTGTTGGCTGTAATTAGTTACAGCGTTTATATACAATTTTTTTTAGTACACAACTTTACAAATATTTTCTTAAGATGTTAAAGAGAGGTGAATCAAAGAAATGAGAAAATTTAAAAAGACAAAATAAAAACTTAGACATCAGTACTTAAAATATAGTACCCAAAAAAAAAAGCCATTTTCAAATTATCTTACAACCATTACGTCTTGAAAATGACGCAAATATCAAATTTTCTCGTTTCTTTTGCCCACCATGTATATGTAAAAAGTGATGTTAAAATTGTGATGCAAAAATTAATCCAGGACCTGAACGTGTGCAGTAAAAGATGGGAAAATCGTTCGCGGATCGTGTGTACTATATATGGATTAAGGAAAGTAAATTTCCAATCCTTGTGACATTCAATTAGTGTACGTTCGGAACGTGTTACCAAGTTGAAGTTGAGCAAGTTAGAGACGTGGTTTTTGCGAGCCGACGATGATCCGCTGCGCCGAGCCGAATCGACCGAGAAGCGTAAACGAGGTCGCAAACGGTTTTGCCGTGAACGGTCGCGCGCGCGGAAATAGGTTAGGAATCGCGCAATGCAGCGCGGATTCGAACGGGCGGGCGGCCCGGCGTAATGTAAGTAACGCGATTGCCAATAGAATCGGTTACGAATTTAATACCTGCATTCTCTGCGCGATAAAGGGGCTAATTGGCCGCGCTCTATGTGCGCGCGACGGGGGCAAGAGGGCGAGGAGGTGCAGCGCGCACATTTAGCTCAGATAGCGAACAAAGGAAGTTTGTTATTCAAATACGCCCCGCTCTCTCCCTACCCCCCTCCCTCCACCCTCGGCTGAATACCGATGTAATAAATAACGACGCGGATAACATTTAACGAGAATCACTTAATCATCTTCCCCGATGCTGCCCGGCGCGCGCTCGGACGATGCCTATGGGATAAAGTAGTTAACGAATTCAGCATTTTCCCGGAGCCGCGGATACGTAGTTCTCCCCGCCGATAGTTTGCTAAACTGTGTACGGCCGGTCCGAAACAAATAACACGGTTAGAGGCGAGGGGCCGGCAGAGTTGAGTAATGAAAAAAAAGGCCGAAAAAAAAAATGAAGGAAAATATTTACCACGCTTGCGGATTATCTCAAGGAAGCGGTGCACGAGGTGTGTAATAATTAACAAGCGCATCCATTATCGCGCGCGGTACAAACTTTATAGCGAAGAATACAGAGAATCGAGGGATTTGAAAGACTAAAAAAAAAACCAAGCGTGTCGTTTTATGCGAACGTGAAAAAAAATTTGTCGCTCTTAAGAAACGTTTACCGCACGCGTTTGGCTTGGTAAACCTTGTAAAATATGAGAAGCGAAGAAAATATCGCAAAACGAGACGGAAAGTTGCAGTGACGCAAAGTAATGACGTATATACCTTTGGAATATACCTATCCTTTTGGAATACGTTAGTCTCGCGCGCGCACACGATCGTGAATCATAAATATATTGCCGCGGCATTACGTATGCCAACAAGAAGTAAAAGGCTCCGACACGGCAGATTCCGCAAATTTCAGGAACTTGGCGAGCACTCCCCGGAGAAATTTCTAAATCGTTTACCGACGTGTATCGATTTGTACTGCACGGCGCGCCCGCGCCCGCTGACGCCACCGCGCCGCTGTAATTTTCGAAACGACTACTCTTTCTTCGTTTTCCGCTATCTGCTGGAAAACCCAGCCCCCTCCCCCCCGTTAACGTTGTCGATAACATCGCTAAAACGGAAGCATTTTCTCCTCCTCCTCGCCTCTCTCTTTCTCTTTCTCTCTCCAATAATTTAGAGGCGTAGAGAGCCGTCGACGAGAGAAACTCCTGTAGCGCGTCGTTCCAGAAGCACCGCGCAGCATCTTCGGTTATCTTATCTCGCGGTTTCTCTTCGGCCGATCGGCCTCGTCATCGTTAAAAAAGAGGGAAAACAGGCGTGGCCGGCGAAAGCCCATTCCGAACGATAACGGAATTTACTATCAGCAAATCGAGGGGAGTCGCGCTACTCAACAAGTTGGTCTCCATCGAGGGTATAGGTTGAGGGTGGCTTTCGCGCGGCGACCGAGGCGGGAAGTTACGGAAGCCGGAGTAACCGAGCGAACCGGGGGGAGAATCGCGCGACGAAGTGGGGATCGCGCGCGCTTGGCGAAAAAGGTGATATTTTATCGAATGTCGCGGGTATTATTTGGTTTTACGTCGATATTTTTTACTGAACAAACACCGGCGAACGCCCGCGCGTTCTCCGTTATCTCTCTACACCGCCGGGCGAACGTCCGCGCGAAATGTTTCTACATATTTTACTCCCTTCCTCACCCTCCCGTCTAATCGTCGCAAACCGCGGAATTTATCCGCCAGCCGATATACACAACCGACGACTTTCGCGGGTCATTAGTCGATTTTGCAGTTGCGATGGTTCCTGCCTTTTTCTCAAGGGGTTCTTCGAGAAAAAGGAAACATTAAACCACTGTAAAAGCTCACAGAATTTTATACTGTGTAAGGGCCGGTGTTTCTAAACCGTTAATTAAATTAAATGTTCTCGTCCTATCGGAACTATTGTTGTTGTTGTTGTTATTGCATGAGAATAAATTAACATGTTGGTTTTTTTTAAATTACGTTGTTAAATAAAATTTTAAAATTTTTCGTTCTATACAGAAAGAATAATTTTGCTGAGATAATATAAAAAAATTTAGGTAAATACAGATTTAAAAATAATCTTGTTGGACCAGCAAAATAATTATGTAGGACGCTCAAGTTGGTTGCTAGAATGTCCAAATTTTTTTGCAGTATTACTCATCACGCTTGAAGTTCCAGCATAATTATTTTGTGATGGTCGGATAAAATTATTTTCAGATCTGTAAGAGATAAAGCTTACATCTTTTCAGCTAAATTTTACATCTTTCAGCAAAATCGTTCTTTCTATTTATTAATTAGTATCATTTCAGCGAAATATTAATGCGAGATAAAAGAATTTTACATATTGAACAAAGAAGAGATGTAAAAATCGTTAGATAATAAATACATGTATGTACATTGGCAATAAGTATAAAGCACCCTCGATTTATTACATTTTCTTGGAAAGATAATAAAAGGGGAAGACTAACAAAATATTAAAATTGTTACAAAATAAATATTAATTTTCAATAAAGTTGTTCTTTAACTTAAAATTTTTTGAACGTTTACGTTAATTTGTGGGAGTGCTTTGGCCAAGGCTTTATTAATAATTTATGCGAAACTTTTCCCGGACACGAAGTACCAAATGCGCGCTTTAACTCTTCGGCCATGGAAGCGCAAGAATATCGCAATAATAGTTAGTACAAACACGACTAAATTTAAACGTTTGCATTGGCAGCAGAGCCGAAGTTTCCATTCCGTTTGCACCGTGGAGAGAGAAAGAGAGTTGTTCGCGAGTAGAAGAAAAAAAAGGCGCGTGCGACTCTGACGATCTTCCTCCGCGTGTTACGAGCGTTTATAAAGTTCTCAAATAAAGTTAATGCCCCGTGATTGTCGGCTAATCGGAAAACCGTGGACTCGCGCGCGCGCAAATTCTCTCCATTGCAGCGTTGAAGGGTTCCGAGAGCGGGAAATTCTCCGAAGTGACTTGCGCTGAGAAATCGAGCATATTATTGATATTTTAAATAATTTAAATAGAAAGGTAGACAAGAAAACTCAGCGATGTGAGACGTACTTCAATTTTTCAGTTTAATGAAGTGCAAATATTTGAACGAAAAAAAAAGTATATTCGCCCTTATCCTTTTCAGAGTTTCAATCGGGGGTTTAATTGCTAAAATATTTGAATACCGATAAGTCGTGAAAAATGACAGGATTTCGATCGCTGTAATGTTTTTAAATTTCTACTTCGGGAGTTTTTTTGCCTCTCTATCCCGACATTCTTCCGGTGTTCCGTGTTCTCTCTCTCTCTTCCAGTCCTTACGAGCGTGTTTTACGCTATGCTTAAGAGTAATCCCGGATAACCTTCTGTTTCGAGAAAAACCCCACGCCCCACGCTCTGTAAAAGCTCGCTGAGTGCTGGGCGTTATATCGCGTCGGTTGGCAGTCCAACGCGAGGTTGCCCAAGGTATCCCCGGGTGCGTGTTGGCATTTCAGCCTTGTACCAGGCCGAATGCGCCTTCGCCACGTGATACTTTATAACTCCGATTTCTCGGTTTTTACAGGTTTTCACGTGTTTGCCTCGGAAATTTGGTTTCCCGGAACCACGTTATCGAGAGGGAGGTACCGTTTCTTCCCGCGTGCATTTTGTAGAATAAAAGACGTTGCGAATCAATTATACGAAGGGCAAATGATACGTTACCCAACGCGCTAGATTCTATGAGTACATTGTAAGAAAAACACATCTTGAAAAATATTGCGTGGTCATTATCTTTCTCTATCCTTCTATAAATAATAAAGAATACAGAATAAGTATAAAAAGCACAATTTATTATATTTTTTAAGGCGGTAATAAAAGCTAAAAGAGGACTAAAAATATTTAAATTATTATAAAAGTATTATTTGTTAATAAAACTGTTTTTAATTTATTTTTTATTAGATAAAACGTCAATTTGTGGAGCTGTTTTTTTATGACCTATATTTTGTGAGATGATTAAAGTACGTAAGTACCAAAAAAGGAAATTGGAAATGATATTAATTTGTATTACTACATTATTTATTAGCTTTACTTCGTTATTTCTGATATTAATTTAAGAATTTAATTATTTGCAAACATTACGTGGAAAGAACGATTTTGCTGAGGTATATAAAAATTTAGCTAGATACAGATCCGAAAATAATTTTGTTGGACCATCAAAATAATTATGTAGGACGTTGAGCATGATGAGTAAAGCTGCAAAACGTTTCGACATTCTAGTAAGCAGCTTGACCGTCCCACATAATTATTTTGATAATGCAACAAAATTATTTTCAGATCTCTCAGGATCTAGTTAACAAAAATAAATACTTTTAAACATTACAGCAAAATCGTTCTTTCCGCGTATACGTTTAAAAATGTTGTTTGTGCGAAAATTTGAGATAAATTACAATCTTCTTTCATCTCAAGGATCGATTCTTTCGTCGTTAATATTGGAAGGACAGCTTTCATCCCGGAAGCAAACTGTCGGTATTGAATCGCTGTTGGCTGAGGGCTTTGAAGGGTAGAAGGTGGTTCTCATGAAGTACAAGTTATCACGGCTGATTGGGTGCACAAGATGAATATACATAGAATCGGTCGTTTCTGGTTATAATGCTTCGTTCATTTCTCGTCAGGTACGCGGATATATCAAAGCAAGGGATTATGTGTTTTCGCGGCCAACCTCGCCCCGAATTCATTTCAGCGATATTATTTATCAACATTCTGTTTGCTAATACGACTATCAAGTATTTTTGTTCAAAAAATATTAGCGGAAATGGAGTGGAGAGTCAAATGGTTTAGCTCCTGGTTAGCGACCAAACGGTCCCTAAAAAAAAAAAGAAAAAGAAAAAAAATCAAATAGAGAGAAAATGAGTGAATGTTATTAATTCAAGTAAATAACTCGCGTTAGCGCTCGCAGCTCGCTGCTTCGACGCAATTTTTAATTTTAATCTCACAGATGTATTTTATACCTGCAGCCCCGTTATTTTCGTCATTGCCGTAAATTGGTGCGCGAAACGCGCGACGGAGTCACCGGAATATTGAAATAAGTCGAGAAGGGGGAAACGTCACTTCCAGGCGGAGGTGTGGCGTAAAACGCGTAACCGCGTCCGCGAACGCTTGTGTATTTTTCATTCGTCGAATATGTACATAACAATCGGGACCCGGTGCTCGGTCCCTGGAACTCCGCGCCGCCGCGTCGCGCGGGAGTTTACCCCCGTCGCGGCGTCGAAATAACTAAATAACGTCGGTTCGTTATGTCGCGCGTCGCACGAAAGAAGCGCGGGCGCAAACAGAGGCAAGCGGCAAGCGGTGACGCTTAACGTTTTGAAAGTTAAATCGGGCCATGCACAGTTCCGCCCTCGTTCTCGCGTCCGCGTCCACCGCCGCCGCGCCGCGGCGATCCGGTGGCATCTCGACACGGCCGCGGCGCGACGCGGCCAAACGACCGCGTAGAATTCAATATCTGGCCGGACCAAACACACACGGGTTCGAATTGAACGAATCGTCCGCCGCGGCGCGCCGTCGTTTTTCGATGCATTGCAAATACGGCCATGAATCTGTTAAACTATTGGTAGACGCGGACGGCCGTGGCACGGCCGAGTACAGAACACAACGCGGCCGGTGTGTCTGTCGAAGCATCCCCCGGGGAGAGACCGGGGGCGGGGGGAGGCTGGATGCGTGTAGACCGGAAAAAAAACGCGGGGTGCCGTTATCCCCCGGCAGTTTCTCCTCCTCATCCCAGCACTCTCGACTCCCGATGGTCGTTTTGTCCCCGTCGCTCGCTCAGTTATACGCTACCCGGTAAATAAATAGGCTCAAGCGAGAGCCGGCCGCGATTAAAATTATACCGTAGGGTACAAGCAGCCTTGCCGTCAGCCTCGCGAAATTGACGTAAATTGTTATGTAATGCCGGAAATCGCTCGGTGAGCAAAGTGTCGGATCTCTGACGAGGGGCAAAACGGCGAGGAATAGAGAGAGAGAGAGAAAGAGAGAGAGAGAGGAAAAAAGTCGCGTGGTGCTTCGCGCCGCGACGTCATTTACGCGTCTGTCGACCGGGAGGGAATAAGTTTCTTTTAATTTTCAAATACTGGAAATTTTTCATTATATACTGCAGACACGACAAAATATATTCTCGCGTCAAAGATAAAAAGTTTCTATCTTCCTTTTCTCTCTCTCTCTCTCTCTCCCTTGTAAATCCGCCGCTAAAAAATTACGCTATTACGCTATTTCGTTTTTACTCCCTGTTCTCTTTTTTTCCCCCGTGCTCTCTTAATGTCGGGTCGACTCTTTAACTTTATCCTCCGCATCCGGCGATGGAGGAACGTACGCGCGTGGGATGGACAATTAAATCATGGCGACGCGGAGGGAGAGAGGCCACTTTCGTGGAGAAATTCCGGCGTATCTCTCCGCGAGTGTTGCTTCTCGCGCACACCCGCGAAATACGGCCTCCGCTTCGGGATGCGCAAACTTAAGGATGGCGGCGCCGACGAAGTATCGCACTTTTATGGGCGCATTCGGGGCCAAGTCGAGCTACGTTAATTGCTTTCGAAATTACGGCGGGGCGCCAACGTTGCAGGCGGCTGCTGGCTATGCAGTTGTTTGAAGTTCTGCGCCTCGCCGATCTTGCCCGGGAGATACGCGCGACCCCGCTTTGAATGGCGCACGGCACAGCGAATTAAGCGGCGAATTTATACCCGCGTTCGGTGGTAATCGCTCTTCACGCTGGAAAAATTATTCGCGCGGCTTCATTAATCGGCTGACGCTCGTCTGCGCGATTCGCGCAAATCATAACGATGTGATGAACATTTTCCAGCGTACTGCGATTAAAAAATTTATCATTAAAAAATTTAAAATTTTGATAGAATTTTGATAGAAAGGGAATACTAAACTATTTAGTACTCTTTATAAACTAATAATTCGTCTGTAGAAACCAGTTCGGTGACAATTTTTTAATTCTAATTTAGTTATGCGGCGTATTCGTCAAAAAGAGAATTTTAAAGGAGGAATGATTGAAATTGCGATACCTTGGGAATCAATAAAAACTTTTTTGAATCGAATTTCCGATCAGCATAATGAAATGCGTGTCGAGTATCACGACACACGAATTACGAGCGTTTTAAATTTTCGCCCTACTTTGACAAATTACGCTTCGACAGATAATACTGAATATATATATATATACCTATAATATTGGGAGAGTGGGACGAATACACACGTGTAAATCAGGATGGAGAGCGAAATTTATTCCGGGACAACAAAGCGCATTGCATCGGTAATTCGGGATGGCCCCTTTTCCGATGCCGGATCGATGCCTCTCACTCGTACTCTCGCGCGTTTGCGAAAGAAAGACGCGAGAAAAATTTTTCTTCTCCCCCGGACGGCGACAGATTGGCAGCTAATCCCGGGGGCGAGTACGCCGTCGGATAAAATTGCGCGCCCGCGCGCACGATAGGAAGAGGACGGGAAGATCCGCCCGCGGAGGGGCCCTTGGAAAACGATCGGGGAGAATGGCGGAAAGAAAGGGCCGGGCGCACTGCGGGTTAGAACGTAAAAAAGTTAACCGGCGATGAGATTGCATTTTAATGCCAGCCGCGCGCATATCGGAAACAGATTTCCGTTTTTATCTGTCTCTTTGCTTATCATAGACCGCAATTCCCCTCCATTTCCGTATTCCTTCCCCCGTCGTCGCCGCCAAAATATCATATCAATGGCTTTTCCGCGGCCAGGTGTAGCTATAAGCTCTCGCGCCTTCAGCGGAGTGCTCGATTCCGATATTCAATTCCCGCGTTTCGTGGATTTTGTGGTAGAAAAGGAGGAAAAGAGAGAGAGAGAAGAAAGAGAGAGAGAGCGAAAAAGGGAGTAAGCTCCTCTTACATAACGATGCATGCCGCTGCGCTGCATCGCATGCATCCCGCCGCGTCGTGTCGTTCGACGAAACGCTAGGAAAAACAAGTATAAGCGACGAATATAGAGCTCCAGAAGCCTAAGGAAAACAAGTTTAGAAAACCTATGATATAAAACGTGATCGAACTAAACTACTCTTTTTTACTTCTGTAAACTTTTTCTACGTTATAAAATCGAAATAAAAAAAAATGTTTATGTAAAGCTAGAGTTTGTATAAAACTAAAAATATTACTAACAAACTTTAGATTGCAGTATATTTTTAATAACAATATTTTCAGTAACAATAATATGATACGCAATGTAACAAATTGAAAAGAAAAACATTGCGAATTTCCAAAACAATTTAAGGATCGGTCGGATTATTTGTGGGTAAACCAGCCACTAAACTTCTCGACTACGAGAGACGGAAAGAGAGACAAATGGAGAAAAGAGAGAGCGTTAAACTTTCTGGCCGTCCTCATTTCCGCGCTATCTTCCTTTTTATCTCCTCTCCCGAGGACCCTGCGAGACGTTATTTCGCCTCGTGATTGTTGCGCGCGACAAGCTCTCGTTTAGTTTTGCGTTTTCTGTCACCTGTGCTTCGTCGGTGTGTGCAACGTGGCCTGCAGTTGCGACCGCAGAGACAGAAGTAAAGGAAGGGACACAGGGTGGAATTCGCGATGAAAAGTAGCGTCGTGTGCCATATTCCGCGTGTCCCGCCAAATAGATTTCGCGCTGCCACGCTGCTCGCTCGCGACCGCGTTCCGTAACGCTGCGATAACGTCCTGGCTCAGCCCCACGGCGCGACGGCTTACATTATCTCGCGCGATATAAAGCACGCCGGGTAAATCTTATAATACGTTACGTCGCAGAATTTCTCGATTCGACCACTGCGCTGCCGGATCGTTATATTCATCCGCTGTGTATCCGCTTGTTTCTTCGAGCATCATTGCGTCTTTGTACGCCGCATAATTGTTTCTTAAAGTCTTCGCGCGACATCAGCGAAATGATGCTCAACCACCTAACTCGAGTAGTTTTTGTTAGCTATGGAATCAATTTTATATTCCATAATTTTAGATTACTTGTATAAAAATAGCATTTATTTCAGAATTTGAAGTGGTCTTTATTAATTTTATTCCTCGAATTATTTAGCAGAAAATCGCGATTAAAAGTGGGGGTTGAAAATGGAAGTGCTAACTGACCACATTCTCATTTTCAATCATGATTTTCTGCTAAATTATTCAAGCACAAAAATCAGCAATAAAATTATTTTTTAACTCCGATATAAATGTGCCAGCTTTACAAAGGTTTAATAATCGTGTCGCGTATACATCATCCGTTCGAGTACAAAAAAATTAGGAATAAAGCACAAAATTTATACATAAAAACACTTAATTCTGATAGTGTCATTTTGATTTTTTGTGATAGATGTGTTATTTTCATAGAGTTAAATTAATTATTAATTGTTATGTAGTTCATTTTTAAGCGGATATACCTAACATTAAATGAGACTATATATGACACATTCTTCGTTATGGATATGAAACTAATTACAGAATGACGAAGCTAAGGTATGACCCCGGGTAAGATCTCGCAGAGAAGACTACCGCTTGAAGAGCAGCAGGCTAAGGATACGGCTAGGATAAAAAGGCTTCTTCGGAACTCTCTCGACTCTTAACACGGCACGAAGGTCGTTATCGTGCAGAACGGAGAGGTTTGAAGCGAGTGGAGGACTGTTGGACGCCCGGTGACTGCGCGACCCTCGTGGGATACAGAGTTTCCGCCTTCCTGTCGAGGCTCTCCTGCCTCTCGTCGTGTGTACCGGCGACTTTGACAGCCGCGCGGTATACCGGAACGAAACTGGGTCGTATCTTACGCTCGGTATCACACTTTTAAAAGCCGCGCATCGGCCGGGCGATGTTACCTCGACGGGGGACTGGCCGGCGGAAGTGGCGCGACATCGTCGTATAAAGTTCACGAATCACGACGTGTAATTGCGATTTCATCGCGAGTTAATTGAATCGATATAAAAGGATCTCTTTGAACGTGTCGCGCGAAATATTATATCTTCGAGTAAACACATTTATTATTTGGTATTTGGCGAAATGGGAAATAATGTTTGAGATAACAAATCGATTGAATTATTCTATTATTTTCATATGGTATGACCAATTAAAAATAACCGCATTATACCTTTGTAATTTTCATGTTACGTTGCATATTTTATATTTAATAAATTCAATATATAAATTATATTTAATTGTTATTTTAATATAATCAAACTAGTTCAATTATATTTAATAAAATTCGATAGATTGTTTTTGTCAAAATAATAATCATATTATGTTCTTTAAACTTTACAAAAAAAAATGAATTTAAAGTCGAAAAGGATAAAAACGTATTGGATAACTCACGAAGTTATATCTGTGTCGATTTTGCGATTACTTGCGTGCAGTTCAAGATACACTTTCAGCCCGCCCGTTAATGTGAAAATATACAAACAGCCGCGTTACGATAAAGTCTCTCGTTTGCACGTTACTTCGGTTGCTGAAGCGTGGTCGTAAACAGTTTCTTCTTACCTTATCTACACATCTAACCGAAGCACCTGTTCAACTAAGTCGAGCCACTCACTCGAGAGATGTTGGCTGCGAGAGCCACTTATCTTCCCAGCCCTGGGCTTTGCAGCGGTATCTTTTCAACGGCAGACACTCGATACGGCAGCGCGCTGACAAACTGTAACATAACGATGCCGTTTTACCGCGGTTTAAACTTTCGTTAATCGGCATTTTATCTCTCTTAAAAAATCAATCTACTTCAATTGCGATAACAAGCTGCGAGTTAAAGTTAGGATAATATTTTAATTGAAAAATCAAATTTTAAACAATCGACAAACATGAAACTTCGATGCGTAATCTGAATGCGAAATACATTGACAATAGTCTTTTCAAGCGCTCGTGACTCTAAAACCATCTAAAACTAACTATATAAACTTCAAGACCTATCGACTTTTCAACCCTCTGACTATCATTCCGCTTGATCTTGCTTTTAGTATTATTCGAATAACGACCACTACGCGCAGTATGCAAGTTAGTATCAGTATCTTAACTTTCACACATTGAGTCAGTGTGTAACATCCACACGGTTGTTAACTTGGAATGAAAATACTCTACAGCTAATCGGACGGGCAATCGGACCGTTGTTCGCCATATATACCACACACACACACTCTTCATACATGTCGTGCTTTATAGAGCGTCTCTATTAATAAGTACGTTTACGGGATGGTTATGGCAGCGGCAGGCAAACGACGCGGCAAGGCCGATGGGGCGCTTATGACAGTCGGGAGGTGTTGATGGTGTTCCGCAATCCTCTTAGCTGCTCCCGACCGCCCTGCCCGCGACATGTCTCCATTCGATACCGAGGTATAGAGGCAGCTAGCGCGCGCCTTACACATTGTCGGAAATCACCGAGAACTTTAACGGTCGCGCACCGACGCTTATACACGCCGCTGCGCGTGCTCGCGTTTACGCTAAGGAGCGGGGTTATCTGCCGCGAATTGACAATCCATACGCCGGGCAAACCCATTTGCCGCAGCCGCGGCCGTCATTACCGAGAGAAATGTATTTGAAATTTTTTACTATTTTACACTATTTAAGGCAGTATTTAATATAAAAAAATTAGTATTAAAATTTTAATTGCTACTGCAATGAAAAAAAAGGAGAAAAAGGAGAACAGCTAAGACTTTATTCTCTGTAAAGTAAAAAAAATTGTAAATTGTTTAAGCTTGTTTTTCAAGAGTTTTAAAAAAAATGAAATTCTTGATTTCTCAGGGTAATGGAATTTTTTAAAATTTTATTTTTGTACATTCTTTCTCAGCAGCTAAAAATATGTAAGAATCACCACTCAAGTGTTGAGAAACTTGTAAATAAAAAATGTGATTAGTTTTACTAAAAAAATATATAGTTGGCACAAAAATGATTATAAATTACGATAACGTTGCAACTATTTTTTCTTAGTGCACAACGGATTGAATATTCCACTGTCGGACTTTGAGAGAGATTTTCGCGGAGAGCAATTAACGATTATCCCGAAATGATATGGTATTTCCTCGACGCGGAAATCACGGAGCGGAAATTGGATTTGCAAGTTACGTGCGATACGCGTGGAGAGAAAGGGGTCCGTGTATAAAGGTTCGAAGAGAGTGCCTGTGAACGAAAAAGTAAACATACGTTCTGAAATATTGGACTCGATTATGATAATGAGCCACAAATCTCCGCTATGGGCAATCGATCGACACGTTCGGCATCTCGCCTGGAATAATATGCCCCGCCTCGCGGGATATTAATAATTAACCGATGGAGATAACATAGCGACAAGTGCATTGCACGTGAAATTATTTAATATCTAGGAATAGTCTGTGCTAGGTCCAGTTACACGGCAATAAACTAAATGCGTCCACGCGGCGGTTGCAAGTCGCTTATTTGTGTGCGCAAACATATAAAGATATTATCAAATTAATTAGTCAACTACATTAATTACAGCGCGTAATTGTATATTCAATCAATTAAATAATTCGATTATCATAGGCGAGGCAACAGTCCGCGTAATGTTTAAACGCACTAACGGTCGTACGCCGGCATGTATTTCGCACATACAGATTAGCTCGTTAAATAGAGAAATTAACGTGAACATTAATAATTCATCGGGCAGAGATACACATGCCTATACGATGCGCGCAACGTTTCCGCAACGGGACGAGAGAGTTTCCGAAGAAACCGCCGCTTTACCGCGACAAGTTTCGAGCGTTTTTTTTTTTTTTTTTTTTTAACAGAGCCTTTCGAACGGTTCCGATAATTTCGTCGAATGATTAAAGCGGATCAAATATGTGTTATTTTATAAGTTCATACATGCATAATAGAGTGCGGGAAAATCTGCGATTATTTTAACGACGGGGAACCCCGGGATAGACTCGCAGAGAGCCAATTTTCCCTACGATCTCATGAAAGAAACATCCGCCGTTCATTAAGCAATTATTCAAAGCGATGGCCGACTATTAAATACGTCCATACGACGTTTCGCGTAGGAGCACCGGCTTTAACCACGGGACAAAAGGACGGTCCGTGCAGTCCTACGTATATAGATAGGATAGATCGGTCTGATTAAATCGATCGGATTGTGAAATCGTCGTTAGTCGATAAAATCGAACGACTAACCGGTGTGAATTTTGGCGGAAGGCAGGAGGGGTGGGAAGCGGCGGCGAGAGAGATCGTGAGCGAGATCGTACGTGTCGGAAGTCGGGGAGGGGGAGGGACAGAGGAGGGGGAGAAGGGGAGAGGAAGAGGGTGTGAAGTGTCGGCCCCCGGGGTTTGGGGCTTCGGGGTTCGGCGGGGGGTGGAAGAGGTGACTATAAACCACGGAAGACAATAGCTGCTTCGGTAATAGAATAACGCGAGACCACGGCACGTCCGATAGCGATTCAATTAATGCCGTTATCCAGGGGGATCCTGCATGCGCGGCTTTTGATCGCGGGTGCCCTTCCCCTCCCCTTCCCCGTCCCGCCACCCCCGCACGTCCCGGCCCTCGTGGCCGCCCACCCCGTCGTCCCCTTGCGACTATCCATTGAGCCGGGGCTTGTTGGATATTCGATCGGATAGATTGCCGCTGTTGTTCAATATCGTAGGCACCTAGCGACAATAAAGGTTGCATTCGCTCTGCCTGTCCACAGTCCCCTTCCTCCCCTTCACCCACCAGTCGTTCCCCTCCTCCCCACGCCAGTCACCTCTTCCCACCTCTCCGTTTCCCGCGTATCTCCCGCCCCTCGAAATTCAATCATTACCCCGTTGCGCATCCACGCGTGCAAATCTGGACCGAGGCAATAAGTTTCCGGTTCGCGCATCGGTGACGGCCCGTGAGGAAGTCAATTGACCAAACGTGGATTTAAATTCATGCGACGGAGACAGCGACAGCCGTTCGCGGTGCTCTCTTGAAATGTATGGCGGTTTATTTGGGGCTACATCGGTGGATGTTTCGAATTAAAGCTCGACTATTACGACTCTTTAGCGTGAGATTTCAGACTTTAATTTATAACGTGTGACACACGATTAAGCGAAATATAAAATAAAAATCAAATGCGTGTAAATATTTATTGTAATTAAATAAGTGTAGCGAAATAAAAAATATATATATTGTATTATTTTTGTTAAATATATTGATAGTATTTTTATGTTTTTTTATGTTAAAGAATCATTTTGACTAACTTTCATTATTAATATATATAATATATATATATATATATATATATATATATATAAATGACTAAAAGAGATTTTTACGACTTTACACAGAGGGAAAGGCGTTTGGTATTTATGACTATAATTGCATAGTAAAATAATTATGGTTAGAAGCTCCATTTTTATAGTTATTACTTCTACAACCTTGGTCATAAAGCACTCTCAATTTATTCCATTTTCTTGGAAAAAAATGGTAATAAAAGCCAAAGGAAATTTAATAAAATAGGTATTAAAATTGTTATAAAATAAATATTATTTTTTAATAAAACTTAATTTATTTTTCGCTAAATATAGAACGTTTACGTTCAATTTGTGGAAATGCGTTATACTTATGGCCAAGACTGTATAATAATGTTAGTAATAATAATTATATTTATAGTTCTATCAAAAGAATATATAGTTGACACCAAAAATGACAATAAATTGTAGTTAAATTACGATAATTGCTACTAATGTTTTTCTCTAAGTGTGCAAACATTAAAGAAGTTGTAAGTTAAAAGTAGGTAATTTCGTGAAACGTGGTCCAACAAGTGCAGTTAGAAAGAAGCAACGTCTTGATGGCGTCACACTCTCGCGAAACGACCAGATAATTTTAATTGTGATCCGACGATTTTCGCAACGTCATTCTTAGTCGGCGTTTCGGCGAACGTCCGGAGCGCCCGGTTTAAATTACGATGCAAGCCCCCGCCCCCCCCCTCCCCTCTTCTCCACGCGATCTCGGATTACAGTTCATTTGGCCGATTTCCAATTACAATTGAACTGATTACCGGCGGTGGAGTGCGAGCCCGAGAGAGAGAGAGAGAGCGGGAGAAAGGGGCGAACCAGCAAAAAGCGCTCCGCGCGCAATATCCCGAGAGCGCAGCTCGGCAGGCCTCGCGAATCGCCTGGCCGCGGCGGCGATTGCGGAATGTGGCCGCGCGTAAATGCGTAATGTACTTTATTATCGTTGAACATCGGTGATGTACGACGCGCGCGTGGATTTCCACAATTTTCACAATGTCCCCGCGGCTACGACTAATTTCGGCCGGTTCGCGCCGATTAACCATGTTCCGGCTCGATTTCGCGCTTCGATCGATTAGAGCCCGCGTTTCGCGATACGGTTATATCTCGGGAATCTATATCAAGCGCGTAATCAAATTGAATTGGCTATTAACAAAGCGATATATTACTGGTAAAAAGCAATACCGCGAGCGTGCGCGCGGGGGGGGGGGGAGGAGCGGGGAAATGTTAAAAGCGTAACAATGGTTTTTTGGACGGGGAGACAAACCGATTCCTTTCCCTTTCGCGCACGCGGAGGATTTTATTTGACTGCGACTAATTGGTACACGGGAAGAGAACCTCTCTTCGCCGGAGCTCGATTTTCAGTCCTGCAGGGAAACGAGAAATAAAATAAAAATCTCTCCCGACTACGCGGGGAAAAATAGTGAGAGAGAGACGCGGGTATCGCAACGGATTTCGCCGTACGGTAGATTCGATTTTATTTGTCGAGCAAACGTTAGTCTAAAATACTCTTCTTTAAGAATCCGATTCTTAAAGTGTACTATATTCGCGCATTTCTTTTCATATGTCACTTGATATATAAGTATAGTTCAAGTTATTTATATCAAAACTGAATTGGCTGTTAAGATCTTTGGACTTTACCGTTTTATCACAAAGAAACGAGAGATAACACGACGAAGGGTCGGAATGTAAGACGCAAAGGGGGTTGGCACGCTCGCGCGCAATCGCTCTTCAGCAACGATAACTCGATAAATTTATAATCCGCGGCTGCCTTCCGACAACCGCTGAGGCAACGATTCATAATGGGGCCACCGCACGCGAATCATGTATCATTCTAATTGATTCTAAGCACATAGGCAGACAGGGAGGGAAGCAGATACAGCCCCGCCCGCCGCGTCGCTTCGGGGGGCTTCAGAACGAATGAATATTCATCCGGCAAAATCGCGGAGGAATGTTTCCGGGGGGTGTTCCACATCTGTCCCTGATAAACGGACGCCGCCGCCGCGCCGCCGTGGCCGTCGTCGCCGCGTGTTGGAATTCATTTGTTGCTCTAATAGCAGGAAGCGCGAGTTGAAAACGATGAGCGGAATGACCAGCCTCGGAAAATTTACGATTCCGCCCGTCTCTCCCCCCTCTCACCCCGTCGTATAACAGCACTTTGATGCCGTTGAAAGATCGCCATTGCGTCGTGAAAGAGAAGCGTTTCACGTTCGGTACACTGGTTACTCATATTAACCCTTTGAGTATTCATAGCGGTAAAGCTAATCGCGGTAATTTATTTTTAGTCCATCAAGAGCGCACAGCCTAGATATCCGCTTTCAAGCCTCATTCCGAGCACAAACGCAGGGAAAAATTATCGAGTAAAGTTACCATCTATTTCCAGATGTCAGGAATAAAAGTTTGCGTCTTTTTTTTCGAAAAAAAAACCTAACCCCCGCACGGATTAAATGTCTCTTTATTCAGCGGCGAGCAAGTGGGATCGCTCACGGTTCAACGACGAACATCGCGGATACAAATGCCGGGCGGAAAAGAAAAAAACGACGATAGGGGGATGGGACGCGGCGTACAGCCTTGGCCATAAGTACAAAGCATCCCCGCAAAAAGTGACGTAAACGTTCTGCGACTAACAAAAAGTAAATTAAAAAAAATAATTTTATTGAGAAAATACTATTTATTTTCATGACAATTTAAATAGTGATTTTGTCAGGCCTCTTCAACTCTTTATTATCGCACTTTCCAAGGAAAATGCAATAAATCGAGAGTGCTTTGTACTTATGGCCAGGGCTGTATTATCGAAAAAAGAACAGAGAACCCGACCGCATGATCCTCTATCTCCGTTATCGGGACGCGCCGCGCTGTGCAGTCGGTGTTTATCAAGCAAACACCGCGCGCGCGGACGCTGCATTATTGTATACGCGGGGGAGTGTCGCGAGCATTATTAATTCGACGCGGGAAATTAACACGGGAAATTCACGCAAGAAATTCGCTCGTCTACTGTGATAGGGTCGTCTACTGTGTGTGCTTTGATCGGGGATGGGGAGAGGAGGGAGAGCGCGGGGTGTACGAAGCTAGAAGAGTCAACTTTGTATCCCGAGCACGGGAGAATCATTAAAGCTAACTCTGTCGGAGCTGATAGGATCCGGCACAACATTGTTACGTTCGCTATGCTAAATAACATAAGCTTTATATTTCCGCGGTTTCTCTCTCTCTCTCTCTCTCTCTTTCTCTCCCTCTCTCTCTTTTCACCACCGATGTACGCATCGCGCCAAGCTTTATTGCCAAGTTGTAAAGCGCGTGTGTACGAGGCGGTGCACACGCGCCATATACTTCAATTTTATTATACGCAGACTGCAATAAGATGGAACGTATAGGAAGTCATTTCCTCGGTACATACTGTACGTACACTTTCTTATCTTCCTCTCGCTTCCTCTCTTTACGGACGCGGAACGCCCACACACATTTCGCTACGCTTTCTCTCCAGCCGGCGAGAGAGACCATGGAGCATCCCCGTCGCCGTCACCGCCGCCGCCGCCGCAGATATACGCGCGCGAATATAGGAATTTCTTCCTATCGGGAACCGTTCTGCTTGATGTACGACCCGGCTAATGCAATAGATAAGACGGTGCATTTGTCATTGACGCTTTATGGCGATCGCCTTTCGCGCGCGTTCGTTCCTCGCCGCTTTATTTTTCCACCGTCACCGACAACGATCGCGCTCCCGCACTCTTCCATTCCTCCTCCCCCACCTCGCGTTTTCTTCGCAAGACTCCCTTCGACGAGAAGGCTAACGTGTATCTTTTTTTTTCTGCATGCCTTCTCTTTCGCAGCGACAGACGCGACCGACATCGTCGTCGGATCGACGAGAGATCATTCTCCGATCGGCCGGATTAACGATTCCCTTCGTCGACAGAGTCGATTTGTTTCCCCGAGGGAGTCCGACGTCGCGGAGGGGCGGATGTGCACCGCCGCCTTTATCGCAGCCCGGGCATAAAATTTGAAGAAAATCATTATTGAAATTCGTTTAAGTTAAAGGGCGCCCCGTAGTTTGAATTCAGCGGATGTCTTAAAATGGAAATTCCAATCCTCTATTTTCCGTTCCTCTATTTCTTTCACTCGACCCGGCTCTAGGGGAGAGTACCCATTGATACCCGACGTCGAATCTTGTCGTAGGTCGGCCGAAGCAAACGGTGGAGTCCCACGACTTCGCTAAAACGCGAAAGAGCTAATACTTCTTCTTTGAGCTTAAATAAGCGTCCGTTTAATTTAGTTGAGTTACGAGTCGCGCGATGAAAAGATCGTAGTAAAACGAGGGAGATATAAAGTTCGAGTATCCAGAGATATAAATTTTAATTGTGAGAGTGTTCTTGCAACTTGGAATAGTAGAAAATATTGCGAGACGCGCAAGAAAATACAAATTCATTCTGAAATTCATCGTTGCCTATCGCCTTTATACACGCGACCTCTCCGATTTCCACGCGACGCAAAGTCCGTGTCACATCTACGTATTTTGGAGACTGAGGATTGCGAAATGAAGATTCGATCAGTATGATAATTTTAATTTTAATTTTGTTTCGTTCCGATTGGCTGGAATTCTAATCTCTGCTTCACAATCCCCCGATCTCCAATGCGCAGTGATGACCCGGGCTTAACAGGGGACGTTTTCAATGCAACTCTCTCTCGAATTCCTTTCTCTTACTTCGACTAGTTTTTGAAGGGGTGTACCTAATGAAAGCGTGCGACAAAATCTACATGAAACGGCGACGTTCTAACGTCGGCGAAATTGGTTTCGCCGGGCGACATCGTGTTGACAGGAAGATGGTAATAAAATTATTCTAAGTGTAGTTGCAGCTCTCCGTACAGGAGCAATAAAGATTAAAGAGGAGGGGGATCGATATACCTTCGAACTAAGGACCTTGCAGTGGC
Organism: Wasmannia auropunctata; assembly: GCF_000956235.1. NCBI lineage: Eukaryota > Metazoa > Arthropoda > Insecta > Hymenoptera > Formicidae > Wasmannia > Wasmannia auropunctata. Next base: position 2,426,785 of record NW_012026903.1, on the reverse strand, counting down.
ACGAAATCAATTTACATTTTCGCCAGGGAGTATCGCTTAAAATGAATTTGCATTTCTGATTCGCGCGACCTCCGATCTCCTCTATTCTCATCTAAAAGTATAATTTTCCCTGAAATATTAAATTCTTGGAATACACATTTTTGCGCTCGCGGAATAGCGAACGCGCGGGGATCGCCCCTTTATCGTATTATGGTAATATTTATACTCCGCCGTCAACTTTTCCCTACACGTTGTCCCGTCGCGGAACATGTCGCCGACGTGAAAGAGACTGGTGTATTTCCCTCTTCCCGAAGCGCGCGATACGCTGCCGATAGTTAGACATGCTCAAATAAAAGATTAGACGATTGTGTAGACGACTTTTGATCGATGCTTCGGCCATATTTTTCATGACAGCTTAAGATAGAATGAGATTATAGATGACATTTATGAGATGTACATGCACAGATATCTAATCTCATTCTATGTATTTTAAGTGTTTGGCCTGCCATATTCAGAACACCGTCATACGGTGTCCAATCTCTTACTCGAGTATCTCTAGGTAGATCAGATGCTCAAATATATGTACAACGTCGCGCTTGGGAAAAACGCGGGAATTAATAACTACCGCGGAAAAAAAACATATCCTCTGGCGGCTTTGATTTCGTCGCAAAGTACTTTATTTGGCAAGGAAAACGACCGTCGCGTGCTTTGTGTTTAAATATTTTGACAATGCCGGAGAACCATCGTTCTCCCCTTTCCGGGAATATTATTTTGCGTGATATTACGCAAACGTTCGCCGTGCAAATTGAAACGACGTCGTCCTATTCACCACCTCGCTGTTTCGTCACGATGACGTTGTCGCATGATGCATCTTGGCGCGGCGCGGCGGTGCATCGCGTATGTCCCGCCACGCACCGTTTGTCTCATAACACAGAATATAGAGATCGGCAGAGAAAGAGAGAGGGGTGAGGGAAACGGGGGGAGAGGGAAAGAGATTCCGTATCGCTTCGTTGAGAGAACGATCCGCAATTCTCCATACATTCCCATAATCGAATCTCAGCACCCTGGAGAAGTCAGCTCTAAAGCGGTATTTATTATTATTTATTACACTCGACGATGCGATATATTCAGATTTACCGGCCGCGGTATTCATCTTTCTCGAGGAGCACCATCGAGGGAAACGTTTTCGCTGTGTGTGTGTGTGCTCACATAGTGTACGTGTGCCTCGGGCTCCCGGGCGCTCATGAAGAAGTAGGTCTCTCTTCGACGGAAGTGGATACACGACTGCTTACCAGCGCCGGCACATTTGGCAGAATTTATCGGCCGGCCAGGCGTCCTTCGTGCTGACCTCCCCCCGCGGTCTCATTCGTCCGGGCATTTATGTTATCTGACCGGGGCATGAGGACCGACCTGCTCTCGGCGCGCCACGTAAACGGGCAGCCTTCTACGGCAGCCGATCTGTCCGGAGGCTACGATTGCTCGTTATCGGTCAGCTACCGCGCGCGCGAGCCTGAACCGATATTAACCTAGAGCCACAGTTGTTATCGCGTCTATTCCCGAGGGATTTGGCCGTCTATGGGCCGGCAGAGAAATATATCTACTTATTAGAACGATAATAAAGGGAGTGCGCGGAGCGACAATATAGATCGCAGCTTCGTCGGCAGGAAACCCAACAATGCCGGCCGTTTACGATGCCATCGGCGAGTATCGTCTTTCGCATTCGCCCGCGCTATTCTCCCGCGAAGACTGGAAGGTGTATATAAGAGCGCCAGATGTTATCCGGTGATTGATTCTACCGCTCGAATGACAGGCGAGGTCGAGATATCGCGCTGTCGTTCGACGCGCCTCTTATCTTTTACGACTCTTTGTGTATACGCAATAAAGTTCCGACGCCGGGTTCGCTCCGGGTAATCGATCGTTGAATCGCCGTCGAGGCTTGATTTCATTTTGCTCCACTATTTGCAAGTCTATCGTCGCAATAATAAAAAGTCAAGATTATATCAATTAGAACGAGCATACAGGAAATTGATGTAGCTATGTTTATTAGAATAACGTAAGTTATTAATTTAAAAAAAATCAAAAGACTCGATGTGTTTAAATAACGTTTCGAACTTCTTTATAGCGGTATCAAAAAATTAAAGTAGAACAATTAAAATAAAATACAAATATAAATCCGCTAATTTAAAAGTTACATAGTGCGATATAATAAAACGGATAGATAGATCTTGCAGACGCGAACATTTTTAAATCAAGTAAGTCAAATATATCTTTATACTAGAAACAATGGTCGCTATTCGTATTTATTTCGGGGAGCATTGATTCCGTAGCTTCTCGTAAAGCTATTGTGACTTCAATTTCGATAATAAGATGTAAATAAGATTCCGTCGCGTAATAGAGAATCTTCTTAAACGGAGGAATGGAAACTCCTCTTCGAGATACTCAAATTAATATAATACGAGAGCGCGGGGTCGCGAGACGATATTCGCGAAAAAGGAGGAGGAGGGAGAGGAGGAGAGGGCCGCCGCGCGCCGACGATCGCGACGGCGGAAGACGGCGGGTAAAGCGCTAAAGAAAACGGGGTCGATCCCTTCTGGCGACATTGTTCGAATTGGAGGCGAACTGGGTTGCTCTCTTAAGTACGCTTTGTGCAACCCTGTAGGAGAAACGCTGTCAGATCGGTGGCAATTAATGCGCTTCACAGCGGTCGATCTCTCGCCGCCGGTACAGCATATTCCGGCCTCTCGTCCCTCCCGTCCTCCCTCTCCCACCCCGTCCAACCGCTCTTCGCTGCTATTTAGAGCGGAAATACATAGAATATCGTGCTGCGGATCAAACGACAAAGTATCCTCCTTTTCCGTCACGTCGTCGGGCGCGCACAGGTACAACTCCGCGTATAGAGTTGTATCGCGTCGCTTCGCGCGCGGCACGGAAATTTATAAAATAGACGCTCGCGAAATGTACGAAGCGCGGAGAGCGAGGCGTTCTTACGGCGTGAGTCGCAGACAAAAGTTTCCGCGCCATAGAAATCCAGTTTTCGCGGGGGAAACTCCCGCGATGTTGAGGGGATTGCGCTCCTATACGCGCTCGAGATAGCTGGCTCTTACAGGTAACTTCAGCCGAGCGCACCCGGCAGTACCAAAAATCTATCTTCGTGATTTAACGCTGGCGTCTATGTGTGTCGATTACGGCCTTTGCGGAAAATTTACTCCCGTCCTCTGCGCCAAGATCGGTAGGCCAGCGAGAGCAGATGGCGACTTTTCGAGAATCGGGTCATCCTTCGGCGATATCCGATATTATTCTATATATGTTTTATATTTAAAATTTAAATATAATTTAAATTTGAATATATATAAAATTAATATAAAATTTAATTATAAATTTTATTAACTCTCGAATAAAATTATTTCGTGAGTTTGACAGTTTTATTATTTCTCGTAAAAATCTATAATATACCTATATTCGAGATATCTAACAATAAGAAGTATCTGGATACGAATGACTTTACCGGCGTAGGAACAATTTATTCTTCTCGATTGGTGTCTTCAAATATTTGTGCGGGAGCGATACCTTCAGATATCTTCCTGCAATGTCTTACAATATTGTAAGAAATGCATGCTGAATTCGAGAGGCTCCAGTGAGATTTCGTATAGAGTAGATCGATGCGCGCTGCATGCAGAAAGGAGATCGATTTACCGTAGTCCAAATGCGCGCATGGCCAAAAATGCGAGGCATATTTATTGATAAAGTTATGATCGGGCACGGCACCAGCCGTGCATTTTCATAATACCGGGGACGCTCGTAACGGGCGACACATGGAGCCGAGACGTTTCTTGCGATCTGGTCGTTCCCGATGAGGACGAAAAAGCTTAATAAACCACGCGCACGGCAAATACTTTAATTATGCGATTGCGCGTTACGTTTTTCTCTCAGATCGCATAGTAATTTATATCCAACCGTGAAAATATTACGATCGAGAAAGGTTGCCTTCAATTAATTATACGTTAATGACTAACAGGTAAAATTAAAATATCAGGTTAGTCGGAAAGTCTTTCCGTATTTACGAATTTAAATACAAAAAGACTTTCTGACTAAATATGTGCCTAGCATGTATATAAAGAATAGATTCAAACTCAGTCCGCGGACCATATAATCCCATGATATGATTATCGTGTGCAATGTATTTTTAAGAAATTCTACTGAAACTCGTGCCGATATACTACTTTTCTCTAGAAAGTCTAGCTCTCCTTCCACCTTTTCCTCCATTTTGAAATGCAGCGTACCGCTCTTTCTCTCGATATCTCCTAAAGATTGATCGTGCGATATGTTGCGAATGAAGCGTTCCGGTGGATGAGAATGGCGAGAAGGAAGTCGAGCATGACCGATATACCAAAGCGGTGTAAAGATGCAAGGTAGCTTTCCTTTCCTTTTCCATTCTTTCTCTCTTGCGTCATCCCTTTACATCCCCAACTCCACGGCTATCGCTGTGAAATTCACTCGTCACCCACGCTACAGAAGCCCTCCGTCCGCCACGTATAGGTTCACGAGTTTCATAGTGTTTCTCTTACATGTATCCCCTCTGACCGCGTGACAGGAAAGGACGACGAGAAAGTTATTCTCGTTTCTTGGTCGAGCCTGAAGTTTTCGGGGAATAACCTGACCCGATGAAGTCCTCGATACGGAAGTGGCGGCACGAAAGGAAGGGAAGTGGAGGATAAAGTAGCTTATAGAACTTTCACCCCGTAAACGCGCGAGTTGTATCGCCGAAGGTCGTTCAACTATGCTGTACATGGAAAGAGCGGTTTTGCTGAAGCGTCTAAAAATTTAGCGAGCTACAGATCTGAAAATAATTATATATGTAGAATCATCAAAATAATATATTGTCTTACGTAAAATTGCAGATTCGAAATTAGCGACCTCAAAAATCTTCAAATACCGAGTCTTGAATAAAATATTACAGCTCAATATTAGCTCAAATTTTTGCTAAAGTCTTACATATTACACAAAAAAAATTTAACGGACTTTGAGCCATCCCGAGTAAATCATTGTAAAATTTAAAATTTTTACTACTTTAGATTCAGATGCAGCGATTCTCAAAATACTACTAGGTATGAAGTTATACAAAGAAGTTATAGAGTGCAAGAATAGGTATAGTATTTTTTTTATTTTAAAGGTGTGACATATGTGTCACACCGTATTTCAAAAGGTTAATCAGTAAAACTTTATGAATAAACCTCGAAGAAAATTCGAAAAATCAGTTAAGAATAGACGCGGTATTTGCGATGAATCGACACAATTCTGCGGAAAATAAATTCTATTCAATTTTCACATCGCATCTTCGTAGGATTTACCATCTTCCTTCCTTCTTTTTTTCCTTCTTGCAAATCATTAAAAATATGACCTTTCTATTTAGCGAGAGAGAAATCCCAAATTTAGGTTATTGGTACTCATAAAATGGATATTTGAAACAGTCTGGCAAGATGATCGATTCACGGACGTTCGGAAATAAGGGGAACGATCCAACGCGAAATGTCTTACGAGAGAACATCCGCCGACGACGGTCGTTATCCCTGATCATTTAGCGCACCATGTACGTACCTACGTGCGCGTTATACGTGATCGTATAGCGAAGCGACTAGAGCGATGGCTCTAAAGGTACTTTAATTAGTACACGTCCGCTGACCGAACAATACCCCCGTCGGTTATGGAGCATTGGAAACTTCTGAGCCGGAAATCGCCGGAATACACGGAGCCGCCGGCGTACATTCAGACTCATTCGCGAATATAGCTAGCATCGCATATTCGATAACAAATTAAGGTTTGCACGTTTATTAAGAAGCATGTGATACTCTATTAATCCAATTAAGAAATTCTTCTTTCCCAGAGATTTCATTCATAATAATATTTTAAATATAATAATTATAAACTCGTATATATAATTTTAAATGTATTGCGAATCTGATACGAATCTAATAATGAAAAGAAAGAGAGTAAAATTTCAAGCTTCTGAACCAGATTATTACGACCTAACAAGTTAAACGAGTTGAAAGTATTTAAATGAAAGTTACAAGTAGATTTCAATATTTAACTATTATCGGGTCTCGCCCCGTCCATCACAATCCTGTATGTGTTATTATTATTCTTATCTCCTCGGCTGCTGCGGCGGATTAAATCTCCCAGCGTGGTCACGCGACGATATTTCAGGTAATGCCGCCACTTTGTCCGTGCCATGTATGTGCCGTGTCCCCGAACACTTAGAGAGAGTGAGAGAGAGAGAGGGAGGGGGGAAAAGAAAGAGAGAGCCACCGGTGACTCGACCGATAATAAAATTCGCGATTTGCAAACTAAACACGGCCCGGCAGACAGTACACGTGCGGAATGTATTATATTTTTCCCGACGATCTTTCCCTTTTTTTTTTGCAAAACGCGACGTGCATTAGAGTGCCTCCTCGTTGCCGCCCCTCCGCGCTGTACCGGATAAAATGTTAATATTTATTCTGCCGCCAGGAATTCTTTCTTATCCGGAAAGTAGATCGTAACTTCAGTAATCTTAACATTGCGAGCACGTCCGGCGTTCGACGATGTATTTCTTTCGCCGGGCGCGCACAAGCGCGCGTTTTCCATAGCTTTCTGCATCTATGTGTCGCGTCCCCCCATTATTCTTCGCAAACTGGACCGACGAAACTCGCTGCCTCGTAGCTCTTGTAACAATCCGGCGGGTACGTACGTAGAACGAATGTAAACATTCTCAGATCACTGGAGGGAGAGAAAGTTGTTAACAAACTGTTCAGAATTATTGCCTATTGCGTACATTCGAAGCTGGTTCACTTTAGATATTGACAATCGTCTGAAAGGTTACAGAGCGCATCTCTATTTAAATTAATCAACGGATTAAAGTGCCAATTCAATGCAAGAAAGAATTGTTGAAGCTATTTCATCGTTACATCATAACATTATCAATCAATGATTTTATTATATCGACAGAATTTCGTGTCAATAAGTTAAGAGAAAAAAATGATCATGGACGATTGCATTGAGATAAAAACGATTTTGAAAAATAAATATAATTCTTAATGAAATGTAATAACTATATTATAATTTGTATTATAAATGTATTGTAATTGTATTTAGATTATAACTTGTCCGTGCACAAGAAAAACTATTTTGAAGTATCTAAAAATTTAACTAGATATAGATCTGAAAGTAATTTTATTGGATCATCAAAATAATTATTGAGAACGTTTAAGCATTATTGAGCAAGGCTGCAAAAATTTTGATATTCTACTCATCAGAAAATTTTGATATTTTAGTAAGCAGCATTCTAGTAATCAGTAAGAATATCCTACATTCTACATAATTATTTTGATGCTCTAATAATATTATTTTCACATTTGTATCTAGCAAATTTTTTTAAAAATATTTTAGTAATATCGCTTTATGCGATGTAATAAATAAAATATTTTAGTAATATTTCTTTCCGCGTGTATAGAAATAAAAATTTCTGTAATTAACAGATAACGTATTTAAGAAATGTTGCAATCTCTAAAATTATCTCTAATGAGATATATAAATACATTGAAATTAATTACGTTATACGTGAATAAACTTGTAAAATGGCTTCTTCAGTTGCATCTTATCTGAGAAAAGAGACAGTTTTTTTTACTTATGCTATATTATGCACAAGAGAAAACATTACATATTTATTAGATAATCTAACACGCTTAAAAGATTTTTCAGGAAAATGGTTTGACTCTTTTGTCAGTGACTAAATGGATATCATTCCAGTCCAGTTTTTTCAAAAGATCAAACGGAATAGATGATCATATAATAATCCATTTAATTCCATACATAGTCATCCTGCAGTTGTGACAGTTCTAAAAGAAAACCGACTGCGTTATTTTACTCGTCACGATATAGACTTCAATTTTTAATCGCCATTATTCCGACGACAAGTCAAAATTTAATAACTATTAAATCATACGTTATTACCTTTTACATATCGTACATCGCGTAAAATAACCGCCGCGAATCAGCAATTTTATTCGCGTGACATGATTATTTAAAGGTATTTTTCCCCCGGAGATAAGAAGGTGCTTAATCTTGTCCCATTAGCTAATTACTGATGCCCAAAGAAATTCCGGTTTTACTTTGAACATTCTTGATTAAAACGTCCGTCTCGGGAGGGTCCTCGCGCCCGTAAAGTCTTAAAAACGCGTTCTGCGAACGAGATGCACTGAATACTAAATAAAGCGATTTTATTCTCATTTTCATATGAGAACCTTCAAATATAATTTAAGCGAATATGTCTCTCCGTTAATTGCGACACGAATGGATATTCAATCCAAAATACCGTATTAATTTAATTTTCCGAATTCTATTTGAAAAGATATTCTGTATTCATCTTAAATTACCATATAATATTTTGCAAAAATATAAATATTATTGTCAAATCAGTTTTTGCTAATATTAGTAAGTTAAACCTGTATTAAAAACTCGGATTTCGATAATCGATATAAAATATTGTATATTAAAGTAAACGGCTCCAAAAAATACTATCCGATCTAATTTGAGTCGAATCGTTTTCAATGTGCTTAAATAATGGAAAGAACGGTTTTGCTGAAGTATTAAAAATTTAGTTTGTGACTATATCTGAAAATAATTTTATATTGAACTGTTAAAATAATTTTGGAGGACGCTCAATGTAAATTGAGCAATGTTGCTAAATGTACTGCACTTTCTGCAGTATTGTCATCATTGTCATCACGCTTGAATTTTCTACAGAATTATTTTGATGGTCCGATAAAATTATTTTTAGATTTGTCAACTACAGCTCAATTTTAGATACTTCTGCAAAATCGTTCCTTTCCATGTAAAAAAATGCAGCGCTTGTTTAGTAGATTTTACCTTCACTTTTCAAATGCGTTTTCGGGAATGCCGTTTGCACATAATATCGAGATATCGAATCAATTACTGTTCCAGCGATGCTGGAACAGTGCGATATATAAGTATATATATATTTTTTTTCAATCTTGATAAAAACGTAACGTTTTGAAACGATGAGTTGAGAGATCCGATCGAACGAAGGTTGCGCTTGAAACTCTCGCCAATTTATTAAAACGAAGTTACTAATTTCCCGGGTGGAATCTCATTCGATCAGCTCTGCTTTTTGATCGCGTTCCCGCACTCGAGAGAGACGCCGCCGATCGCGTGCGATTTTCAATCTCCAGATACCAGCAAAAGTACAGATACAGCATGTACCTCTTGAAACAGAAATTTGTTTCATTTGTCAGGCGAACGGGGGCAATTCTCGGGCCGCTCTCACGAGCTTGTCAAATATTTTCCGGTAACGCGCTACACGATATTCGTGATCGTTTGCAACGTAACGCTGCAAACGTATCGACATGTCGGTTAGGTTGACTGCGACGCGGTCAACCTAATGGTTGCGGTGCGTAAAATTGATCCAGTGCGAAATCTCATAATTGTCAATAACCCCGAAATCGATCGATCAAATGCTCCGTGCCACAACACGTAGACGACAAAAAAAAAATACGCATAGGGGCATTGCACTCACCCCTGGTGGATTTTCCGGAATTTATTTTCTTCGGGGGAGGAGGGTTGTCCAAAAATTTGGAACGTGCATTTTTCACTCGGTAAACGTGGCGTGAGCGCCGGCAGTGAGATAAGATTTATTCGATTGGATTAAAGGGATAGGATAAATTTCCAGTCACTTCACTCAGCGCGCGGAGCCGATTTTAGCGTCATCAAATACGCCTCGCGACTGCAACGACGACGGACGTGACTATACGCTCGCGTTCACTTGGCGCGACACTTGACGTGTGAAACGGATCCCCGGGATGCGCAAATTGGCTCGCGATCGAAAGGTATTGATTCAGAGTTTCTGCTAACCCTAGTAATGACGCTTCTCTCTTGGGCATGCAAGACCTGTCACCGGGGAGGTGACGCCGCGTCACTAATTGGCAGAAACGCACGGGAAAATTAATCGGATACGAAGACCCGTTGCGTTGAGCCGTGAAGTATCTTGACGCGGTTCAGGTACTTTAAAAATTACAAAATCGCGCATTTCGCGTATAGACAATTAAAGAGTCGTTATAAACACGAGTCACAAACGAATTTACAAATTATTAGTTTGTAATAATATAGTCACAAATTATTTTATAATATAATTGTTTTTCTCATAAAATTAATATCTCAAAGCTCCATTTTACTACTAACTCAAATTACCATGTTAAAAGACGAGAAAATATAATAAATATTCTTGCAAATTATGTTTAAATAAAAACATTTTTCAATAAAACAACATTTGCAATCGATAGAATACAATCGATAGACTTATAAAATACCAAAAGCTATCTTCTTGTTTCGGGACAATTAAATCATATTTATTTCTATATTATCATCAATTTGACAATTTCTCACAGCTGTGAACACAGTTTATTTCGCTTTTGTTTATATGCATAATTCATATCCGGATATGTGTTATATTTATTAATTATTATTTATTTTATTAATTATTAATGAAACAAAAGGAGAATTTTCGGTATATTTTACAGTCCAGTCTGTCGATTGTAAACGTTGTTTTATTGAAATACATTTCCATATTAATACACAGAAAGAATGATTTTGCCGAAAGACCTGAAATTTGATTGAATTTGACAAATCCGAAAATAAATCTGAAAATTTTAAATCTTTCATCAAAATTGTTCTTTTCTTGTTTATTTTGCATATTTTCTCGCTTCTAACAATCTGAAATAATAGTGGTAAATAGTTTTAAGATTAATTGATTTTCGTTAACAAAAAAAATATAAGATAAAGATGTCAATCTGTAAACACATGTACATATATATAGCAGTTTCAAAGCAACTGACATAATTTTAATATGTCGTCGCATATTCAACGGGAAAGCACAAAAGACAGCATCGCGTCTTTTCTACGTGCACAATCATTCGCGCAACAGTACGAGGATATTCTCACGTATCCTCATAACTTTGCAGGCGACGCTGACGACGTTGTCGCACGAATCTCGGCAAATTTGGAAACTTCGGACGTCGCGAGTAATTTTCGGAACTCCACGGTTGAATACGTGCCGCGCCATTCTCGGCGGCGTAACTTCTGGACCGTAACTTTTAAAGAATTCAGCGCGACGACATTCTTAAGCAAAGCACAAGTAGAAAATTTCCACCTGAAGCGCATTCTTCCTCTTCAAGCCTTCTATACGCGGGCGATTTGACGTTCTTTATATTCATCGTTGCGACGGCACAACGATGACATTTGCGCCCTATTCTTACGCAGCCGTTTAGCGCGCGAAATGTTGGAAATCCGGTAATGAAAAAAATCGCAGAGGGACCGATTTGTCTATTTAATTAAGAATTTTTATCGCGGCGCGGTACGAGCGCGCGAGGAAAGTTTTCATTACATTAAAAAAAGGGGGGAAAGTTGTCGCTTATTTTATTGTAATATCAAACGACGTTATTACGTTAAAGAACTCCGGCGCGGCGGAGAGATCGCGGGCGGGAAATGGAATTAATAAGTAGACTCAAAGGGTAATTTGCATTTCAACCGCGAGCACCGCTTTGAATTTGCCATCCGCGGTTTAATAATTCCGCCGCCGGACCTTTGCCGCTTTGCCGCCGCTCTGTGTGTGTGTGTGTTAAGTGCGATAATAAAAATCTACGCGGCGGCGGAATTATACTCGCGCTGATGATTCGCCGACATTTTAAACAAAACTCCCCGCGTCCGGGGTTTTCGCCCGGCGACGTTGTTCGTTAACTTTCGTGCCGCTGTAGAGCCGTTAACGGCACTCCCATCAGGCGTGCAAAAAAATCATGAGCCACAATAGCTCGGGTAAACGATTCCCGCTCCACTGACCCGTTTGTCACCGTCGACCGTTACCAAAGCGACCGACCGTGCAGTTGGATCCGCTCGCACGTATCCCCGCGCGCATCCCTCCCTCTCGCCCTTTCAATCCCCTATCTGGTGGCCAGCCACCCTCTCGGATCCACCTCCGCCGCCTCTGCCGCTCGACATCGTCGGTGGTCTTCGTATTCCGCGGAAAATGCGGGCCGGAAGGGCGGCGAAGGGGACGAGGAAGGGTCTGTCGCTTCGGGACAGTTCGGTGAACACGGTCGCTTTTGTGTGCCGCCCGGAACTACCGTCGGCACACCCCGAAATACATTTCGAGTGCGCCGCAGGTCGACGAACGCCCCTCGCTTAATGAAATTCCGCGCGTTCGTACGTTATTAAGAAATGACTATCATCCCCCTTTAAATGTTTCGTTTTTGTATACGCAAGACATTGTACTTGTCGGCGGGATGTTTCGTTCAACTCCGTGATGGTAACCTTCCCGCATGTTTTTTAAATGTTTTCACGGTTATTGGACGAGAACCAAGTGGGTCAGAAGAACGCTGAAGCTGTCATAAAGGAGGTATGTCTATATGGGAATATATGCAGTGGGAGTCCCGCGTGTATATTCTTTCTACTTATAAATTCCCTCCTGAATTCGAAGTCGAAGTGGAAGAAAGTGAGATAAAGGAGTACGTATAGCGTGACTTGTCATAGACTCTGCATAAAAGTCAAATTTTCCGAAAAATCCTCTTTATGTATGGCGAAGTAACACGAACTTCTAATTTTATGAATGTACACTGACAAGAGAAAAATGTTTGGTATTTGCATTTGTAATTGTATGGTAAAATAATTATGGTTAAAAGCTCATTTTTGTTGTTGTTACTGCTGCATTATATTTACAGTTCTACAGAAAAATATATATATATATTGGTACCGAAAATGGACTATAAATTACAATTAAATTATGGTAATTGCAATCATTCCTTCAGCATACTTAATTTGATCGTACAATTTTTATGATAGATTTACTTGTATAATTCTCCGTTTAAGAAATATAACGCAATCTGTTTCACGGATGACTGATCAAAGTATAATAACGATTTTTAACGACAATTTTCATTTCCAATTGATACATTTCAACTTTTCGAACTTAAGATCTGCAACTTCGTCGCGATTAGCGTTTGACGGAAAGTAGCTTATTGTCCGCAAGTGACCGACGATCGGACTTGCAACGTTAACTTAACTAATCACTGACAACGCGGGTTAAACATAATTAGGAGAAAATGCATTCCGCGCGGTCGGACGAGTGTACGCAACACGGTACAATGACTTTTACCTTCTTGACGTCGAACCGCCGCCGAAATAAGCCGGGATCGATCGAGCCGGCCGGCCGTCGAACCGTGACATTTTGCCGAAGTTCATTCGTACAATCCTAACCGGATGGGGAAGGGAGCGAGAGGGGGAGACCAACTTCCACGTTGGACAGCTCTCGTGGTATCGGCAGAAGCGATTTTCTCTAGCTTTGCTGATTTCGCCCGGGGGAAGGGAAGTCTCTTCTAATCTCTTTATCCTCCAAGACGCTAATATAGACAACCGTGACATGAAAATTTATAATTCACGTAACATACCGCGCGATTCCGTATCTCCGAAGTCCGGATGTTATTTTTATGTAGCTCGACACGCGACGGCTTTAAAATCGGCGAGCTTTTGATTGCGGAGCACCGAAGTCCCAGAGGCAATCAACCGTCAAGGGACGTCGCTCTTTCACAACCGAGACATTTCAGTCCGCGGATCGTTACGAGCGATTCAGATTTAATAAAACACGTAAATCCACGTATACATTCGCAACGCGCGTCAAGAGATCATCGCCGATAATATCGCCGTCGCGCGACGCGCGGGTATTGACAATCGGTCGAGACGCTATTTTTATAAGGCGTGCACTCTCGGTAGTTAGGACGATAGCGATCGCAATGTACCGTGTAAGGATCGAAGTACTTCTCGTCCGATGGCGTCTCTAAATCACGACAGCCGGCGTCGGGAACGTTACGTACGTTCCGAGCGCAGGAGAGATTCGTCGTCGACCGTAATTTGCACAGATCGCGGACCAAGCTGGTGGAACACGAAAATGCTCGGCTGCTCTCTCCGCGTTACGGCAGGTAGAGAGAGAGAGAGAGAGAGAGAGAGAGAGAGAGAGAGAGAGAGAGAAAGAGAGTGTATGTGTGTGTGCGAGGGAAGAGCGAATGTCACGCGGGTTGAAGCGCATTACCATACGGTACGACCATGAAGCGTACATAAGGCTCGGTCGGCCACCGCGCGCGGATGGAGGGCCCGAATTAATTATTCCCTAACAGCTCCGAATGAGGTTCTCTCTTTCCGCCCTCTCTCTCTCTCTCTTTCTCTCCCGGTTCTTCATCCCGCTCTCTGTTTCCCTCTTTCTCTCTCTCTCTCTCCAGCCTGGAACTGGCCCTCGTGCCATTACGCGATGCGCTCGTCGTGCGTGTAAAAAAAAATATAATGGGGTAATTCCACCGTTTCTCTTCCGAGAAATAAACGAGTGCTCCGTAAAGAGCACCGCTCGCGCGACCTCGTTGTTGACAACTATATCCGCAACGTCGGCTTCCGTCGAGCGTTGCTCTTTCAAGCCCGTATCTGAACTGCGCATTGGAGATTGAGGATTGCAAATTGAAGATTATAATTCGACCGATCAGATAATTTTAATTTTTTAAATCCGTTTCATTCTGATTGGTGAAATTGGTCCGCTTAAGCCTGTATCGGAGTGCGCATTAGAGATTGAGGATTGCGAATTGAAGATTAGAGCTCCGATCGATCAGATAATTTTAATCCGTTGCGTTCTCGCTGATTGGTTAAATTCTAATCTTCAATTCGCAATTCTCAGTCTTTAATGCGTAGTCTGTCGTAGTCTACGGGCTTTATAATATACGTCCGTTTAGAGAGCGAACGACAAGGCACGAGCGATTATACATATAGATAAATTTCATTAAACAATACTCTAACGATTTAAGAGCGTGTATTACACGACAGGATGAAATTCCTGTACTAAGCTGGGCTCAAACGTCGAGTCCGAGCTCCGCAAATAGCAAAGCGGCGGCGAATCGATGCAAAATTCGTTGCCCCATGCAAGAACGATTAAGTCGGCCTTCGTGTATCCACCAATTTGGCCCATCAATTCCATCGGTATTTTCGCAACGGACGCCCATCGGGAATTATCGCCGATGCTGTCGGTGGCGTAATAACAGAACTCTTAATTTCCCACGGTCGTTGGAATACAGACGAGATTGCATCGTCAAAACGCCCACCACCGAGAGGTAATATTTTTCAATGACTTTATCCTCAACCCATACGTTTTTAACTCGGAGGAGGGGATATCAAGTCGAAGAAGCCGGGGCAGTAAACGCGGGAGAATGACGCGGAACGGGGGAGGGGACCAGGGAGTAAAGGAAGAGTAATGACGGTAATACTCTATGGAACTCCTTCCGCATGGGGAGGTCGGGAGCTTGCACG
This sequence comes from Wasmannia auropunctata, assembly GCF_000956235.1. Lineage (NCBI taxonomy): Eukaryota > Metazoa > Arthropoda > Insecta > Hymenoptera > Formicidae > Wasmannia > Wasmannia auropunctata. The sequence continues at coordinate 2,411,425 of NW_012026903.1, read as the reverse complement.
GAGGGCAAATTTTGGCGGATAGCGAGGGTGAGAGAGGCTATGGCAAGCCGAGGGCCGGGCGTTTGATGACGTCATCATCTGCTCTAATGCTTAGACATTACCGGTTTAATTATTCGGCTCCCCGTTCCCCTCTCCCCTACCTTTCTCGACCTACCGCCTCGCTTTTGCCGGCGGTAATCGCTCGCACCTTTGCTGTCGACGGAGAGACCGAGAAAATTGTGGAGATAAAGGGAAAAGCAGGTGGAGGAATGAGTAAAGTGAGAAAGAGAGAAAGAGAGAGAGAGAGAAAGAAACAGACAGAAAAAAGTTAAGTTATCCGAACATGGACGAGGTACAACGAGGAGAGATGAAAAAGAACGGGGCATAGCGCGAGAGTTTTTACGATGTGTCAATGACGGAGATACCGGCGAGGCGGCGATAAGCGATTAACGTCAGTGTAATGTCGGATCGCGTCGAAAGCGCCTATGATGGTTATCTCGTTTTACGGCGCGTGCTTACCGTCTCTCGTGAGCATCGCTCTTCATTTCTGGAGGCGCTATCCCTCGGACAAACGTTGACGCACTGTGCATGCCTCTGTATATGTGTATGTGTGTGTGTATGTGTGCGCGCGCACACACACGGAAGTAGCTTTTGAAAAATTTTACAAGCTATGAAAAAAAAAGGAAATTGTTGGACTTTCAAAGGAATAATAAAGGATCTTGAATTTAGCTTTGTGAATCTAATACCCCTACCATTAAAAAATTCGTCTATATGCTATAATTAAGTGCTCATTTATTGCTAATTTATTGCTCTTGTCGTAAATTTATTACTTCTATCCATTTGTAGGAAATTAATAAAAGTGGGTATGCTGACTTCACGTTACGCCAGCATCCCTTCCGAAAAAACACTTACAGAGTACTGTAAAGAAAAAAATTAATATACCGAAATTTTTTGCTGCTTTTTTGTTCCAAAATGTTGCAAAAAGAACATCGAAAATTTTGAATAATTGTACGTTACTCTTGTAGGTGCACCGTCAAACTCACAATATTAAAAAATTTTGATATTTTAGCAACCATTTTACGTTTCCAACATAATTTTTTGATAGTTTTCCAACAAAATTTATTTTCACGTCTGTAAAATTTATTTTCACCCAGTAAAATTTTAAACCTTTTAGTAAAATCGTTCCGTGTGAATGTTGAAAAATAAGATAATCGTTTAATATGCACGACGTGATGATGTTGAATGTTTTGATTGTGCGTTATCCCATCGTTGGCAGGAGAAGCTTAGAGACAACAGCAATGGTGAATGACGTGATGTTGGACGTGATGATTTGTTGCGTTGTTTCATGGTCCGCGGGAAAAGCTTATATAGAGATGACTGAGATGACACGTATGGCGAATGACGCGATAATGTTGGACGCGTGATGATTTTATTGCGTTGTCCCACAGTTGACAGGGGAGAAGCTTAGAGATGACGTCTACGATTGCCGCGCGAATTTCCGCACGGCCACAATCTCCTCATAAATTACATCGGCAGTGTGACAATTTTAATCCGTTAACCCCGCGTTGCGTTCAATTAAAATAGTAACGAGTAACGTTTTATCCCGTTCGCGCGATCGAGAGAACATTAAACGTAAATTCGCTGGCTAATATCGTTACGCTAATCGGCCGCTAATTAACGAGCTGTATAATTAATCGCTAAGTCGATAGATTATGATATCGCTTTTTGTCTCATCCCCCCTTTTCTCCATCTTCCCCCGACAAATCTATCCGTTAATGCGAAGTCACGTAGAACGCGACTGCTACTCATTAGGTTGTCGATGTTAATTTATTCCGTGGAAAGCTTCCGTGCGGTGTCACGACGACATAAGTCGATTCTCCCAAATTCCGGTGAGCCGAGCCTCAAATCTCCGCCGTCCTTCCGCGTCTCTTCCTCCTCTCTCCCGTCCTCATCGTACCACGACGTGACATAATATCTTCCCCGATAATTCTTACGCCAAAACTCGCAGGCGACCTGGACACCTTTCACGGTCATAAATCCATCAGACCCAACATTTCGGGATATTGATTCTGGGTCGTACCTTGGTCAGGCCATCGTATCCCCGGCGTATATGTGGCACGAGACGAAAAGGGGGTCGGACGACCGGAGGAAAAAGGTTGTACGTGCTCGATCACGGTGCTATCTGGGGCCACCTCGACGATTGAATAATGGCGCTTTCGCGTCCGCGAGAGAGAGAGAGAGAGAGAGAGA
>NW_012026903.1:2244772-2409176 GCF_000956235.1 Wasmannia auropunctata | reverse complement strand
CATGCCTTTAATCTCTCGGTTAATACATTTTTGATAAATTGTTCAAATATTTTGGTTTACAAATATTTCATCCGACCAACTCTTTGAACAAAAATTACATTTCGCCGCGCCTTCTTCTGCGTCGCGCGTGCCGGCGCGCCCGAACATTTCACAAACAAAAAATTATCTATTACTCGATCGCTGTCATTACTATTATAGCGATTACAAACCACAAATGTTGGGTGACATTAAATATTTCTTTTGGCTCGCAGTTTGCATGCTGCGTGTCCCGTAGTATTTACAATATACGATTGCGTGGAATAATTTACGCAAATCGACTGGAAAGCGATAAATTAGCGATTAATTACTATTAAAGAGCACCGTTAAATCAATCAATCGCGCCGTAATTCGTGTTTACGTTTTATTCGGATGGAATATATTGGCCGTTGCGAGCATATAGCAACGCTACGGGGGACCTTTACCTCCCCGGGTATTGTTCGGCGCGTGTTACGTACGACAATGTGTGCGCGACGATTAAAAATAATATTTCCACTCACGCGGTCTTTATACGCAAACAATGCGGCCCCGTTGTACAGATGGCTCGCGCTCTGCATAATTTCTGGTAATTTTAGATCACCGCGATAAAGCGGCGTGTTCCCGGAGAAAAAGGGGTCCGTAGAGAGAGAGAGAGAGAGAGAGAGAGAGAGAGAGAGAGAGAGAGAGAGAGAGAGAGAGAGAGAGCCCCCGCGTCTGATCGCGATTCCGTCCGCGTACGCTGACACACATCGGCGTCGCGGGCGCAGGATCGTCTCGTTCGCGCATCGATTAAGATTATATAATATATCCGCGTCGCGAGAAGAGAACCGCGTGGCGACGCGACGCGACGCGCCGCGCGCCGGGAACGTCGGAGGAATAATTTACCCTTGGGATACCATTTTGCGACCGCGGCTCGGAGGATTTCATATCCGTCTGAGACGCCTGATAAGACGGCGAGTGAGACGTCGTCGGGAACAGGGACGAGGAGGTAAGGAATGGGAAGGAGCTCTCGTAGAGAGAGAAAGAGAGAGAGAGAGAGAGAGAGAGAGAGAGAAACGCGAACGTCGACCCCCTCCGCCGTCGCGAAATATTATAGCGCCCGCGCCATTTCCGTGCGCTGATTGGAAATTGTCACCGCGCCGCGGAACTATCTCTGCTCCATTGCCCGCGCGGATATTAGCCGGAAGCGCGGCCGTGTCGCGGCAGCGAAAACTTTTTGATTGCGTTTCGCAATCCGGGAGGAATCGCGGCGGACGAGATCGGGCGGGTTGCGGACGTGCCGCGTGACACGCGCACGCAACACGCGATGGATAGACGCTGCATGCGCGCGTCTCGATATGGCTCTCTCTTTCTCTCTTTCCCCGCTTTTCTACTTTGATGAACTACCAGCATAGCGAACTCCCACACGCCGCGGAAACTAACACGCGGGCGTCGCTCTGATAATGACGCCACACCGTGAAAGCCGGCGGCTATCCGCGGGTCACCGAACGGACCCGTTCTTGCGCCATTCTCTTTTTTTTTTCAGCCCCTTCCTGAATTTCACAGTCCGACGATAACCCGGCGTATTTTTTTTCGCGCATCCACGAGAATATATTCGCCGCTGAAAATCCTCCGCCGGACGATTTAACGGTAAATGGTCCATTTCCAATTCTCGCTTCTTCAGTTCATAACGCCGTTATTTCTTTTATTATGTACTAGATATTTTTTTTCAGTGAACAGGTGATACTAAATATATCGAATAAGTTTTTTCCGATTCAACGAGGAAAGTATGATTCCGTTCCGTCGCAGAGTTTTAGGAGCGTCTCGGAGTGAAAAATAAGGCATGAAATGCTCGAGAGATATTTCGCGTCTTGGGTCACGGCAGATTGTATCGTATCGTATAAAAGTCGGCGGGGGCGGGAAGCACCGTGTGTGCGCCTTGGCCTCTCCGAAGCTTTTTCTTTTGCGAATGTATAAAGCATAAGGCATTACAAAGAATACGGCGTATGTACCGTACGGCGGCGGGGATCTAGTGGGCGACTATACGTTGTATCTACAAGTGTTTATCGATATCCTCCCCGGAGTAAGTTATACACGATAAAATCACATATTCGAACGCGCGGAACACGTATATGAAAGATTCATGTATTCAAACAAACCTCTTCCTCCCTCCGCTCAGTCTCTTCGGCGACCCTATTTTCGCCGAAGACAATCCCGGACACAATTCTCGTTATCTTCAATGTGCAACGGCGCGGAATCAGCGACGGCGTATTACACCCGCGCGGCCGCAGCCGCGGCCGCGCGCAGACGATGAAATCCATGCAGAAGAATTTAATATCGTATCATCTACATTTAATCTTGCCCGGGACTGACGATAAATTCGAATAAAATCCCGATCAGAATTTCACGATGCCGGGCGAGGGAAACACACCGAGGGAGAAATGTTTCTTTAATAGCGCCGCCGCCGTCGACACGCCGCGCCGTCCGAAATAGAGCTCGCGCGCGTGGTCGCGGAAAATAATATAAATGAGGAGGGAACGCACGGAAAACGGGCATTAACGCGGCCGCAAAAACGGGGGCACAATTGGATTCCGGTTGCGTGTGTGCACGGGCACAAGCGGCAGCCGCATCGCGTCCATTCGCACGGTCCACATTGATTTTCAACGGGCGCTGAGAGAGGCCAAACTCCGCCAAACACACATGCCTCCGACCCCTCTGAAAATACTGCACGTACGTACTTACGTACACATTACGGATGCAGCCGGTTGCACACGTGCGCGCGCGCAAGGGGACAGAGTTGAGTAGGCAGCTGCATTTGCGGACGAGGTGGTGGAGCGTATCCCTGTCGAGTACCTCATCGTGAATTGGTTTCGCAGCGCGCGCGATGGCGAAGTTTTATCCCGCAGAAGAGCGTTTCACCGCATCGTCCCAAAAAAAGTCATCGAAAACAGTCGAGCCGTAGTTCTGAAAATGTGAAAAAAAAAAAAAAATTATTTTATGTTTAGGTTTTTTCGCGCGAGGATGAATAATTGTGGCTCAATACTGATTACATTCGACGATAATTGACCAACGCACGCATGTATTTCGCGCGATCGCAAAGAAGTCCCTCCGTGCGTTCCATCAATTTCCTGAGATTAGCGATCCGTGTAGATCGGTAACCGGACCATTGAGCGAATGCAATTTGCAATCGCGCGCACGCCGATCAACACAAAGGACGCAGATGCGAGCCTCGACGTAGCCACACGTCTCTGTTTGCGTGTTGACAGTTCGTGAGTGAACCGTACCGGCGGCTGTTTAGATCGTGGGTAGTAACGATCACCCGCCGAGGAAGAAGGAATCAAACGGAGGACTAATCAAACGAGCACGCGCTACGATTTAACGCGATTATCGTTATCCTCCGTAATTGTTCGCTCCGCGAACAGCGATGATCACGCTATAGGAAGGATATATTTGTTCCGTGCGATCGATCGCAGGGTGTTTGATTAGGCTCGTGCTCCAATCATCTTATTATCTCTCGTAGGGAGGAAATATTCGACGCCGACGCATCGCCGCCATTTGATTTTAACGAGTTTGTAGCGAAGCGCGCGTCCGCATCCTTCAAGATTTTCGTTACTCTGGTCATTCCACATTTCGACACTTTAGTAAAATGATTATCCGAAATGTGTCTACGTGTCCGATTAATCTTCTTCCATTAAATCCGTACAAGAAAGTTGTCTCGCGTCCTTCCTCTGCCACCCGCTCACGATCCAATTAGCGCGAACGCGCCAAATTAATTCCGCGTCATTGTAACGGAATTATCGTTACAATTATCTCCGTTACGGGAATACGAGAAAGGGCGATTAGAGAACGCCTTGAATTAGCGCGCTAATTCGCTCCAATATTTTTCAGCAGCAGGTGTAGCGCTCGCAAGTGCCCCGAAGGATTCGCAGGGCACGGCTCTCGGCGTCCTCGCCCTCGGCCCTACCGTCCCTCACCGCCCCCTCGAAACGGAGGATTTATGACCCCTCCCGATAATCCTTCGTTGCTCCTTTTTGGAAATAAACGTCTCCTTCTCTCTCTTTCTCTCTCTCTCTCTTTCTCCTCCCCCCCCCCGCTGCGCGCCGGCTGCGGCGAATCGAGAAACGGGATGGACGTCGGCGGCGGCCTCGTATTAATCACTCCGCCGCAGACAGAGCGCGTGGCAGATAACGTTATCGCGTCGGTTTCTATTACGCCGTAACACTTTCCGAACGCGAAGGGGGTCGGCCCGATAGCGGCCGGGCAGAAACGCACGCTGGTTCGTCTAGTCTAGCAATTTATGAATGCGCCCCGCTTACATATTTGCGAGCCATACTTCGTGTCCGTTCTTTTCTCCGCGGTTCTACTCCTACGAAGCGCGATGACCATTCGTGACACGAGAGAATATATCTAGATACTATACGGATCGCATTGATGCTCGAGTCCCAAGGAAACTGTTATCAAGTATATGTACGTCATCGAGGATCATAACGCTACAAATCCGATACTTTCGGATGCTGTCACGCTTTAATAAATCATGCAATAATATTTGTTATAAACAATGGTATATCTTTAATTTTTTAAAACATGGAGAATGTGTGATATGTGGTTCATGAAAAATAACGCGAACGCGTTATCATATTTTTTCATGCCGCAGTTTCTCTGATGTCATCGTCATTGTATTCGCAGAATAAATATAAATACAAAAGTATCAACGCTTCTATTTTATTTTCAATATTTATATTACGTTAAATAACGTATTTGTATATAATAATGTGTAAATAATGTGTAAGTATACATTATAAAAGAGAACTGAATATGTATAAGATGGAAAGAATACTTCATTGTTAATTTACAATCCTCCTGTCAATATTTTCCACTTCGACACGGAATATACGATACGAAAAAAGCTGAAGAGTCTAAAAATACAGTTACATACAAATCTGAAAATACTTTTGTTCGGGCTATCAAAATAAATTGTGTATGACGCTCAAATTGAGCGAATATTGAAACTTTTTGTCTCATCAACGCTTATGTGTTCCACATAATTATTTTGGTCCAATAAAATTATTGTCAGACCCGATCTAGTTAAATTTTTAAATATTTCCTAGCAAAACCGTTTTTTTCCGAAGACAACCCGTTTGAAGCTCCCGTTGCTTACTTCTCTCCTTTTAAAGCAACGAAACTGATCGTAATCGCGACACGGTAAAAATGTACGTTTGCGTCGTAATGTGCACCATTACCGCGCCGCAACGCCGACGACGACGGGCAAGTCATCGCGCCCGTTTCGTGTCTGCGCAGGTAGCGTGGGAATTTACGCCGTCGAAGATATTCATGGCTCGTTGGCGAGTTTATTTTACTCATAAATTACGCCCAAGTCGTTCGCGCGCGCGGCACGGATCTTCGCTGTGCGCGCAGTATAAAACAGAAACGCCGACCGACCGACCGATCGACCGACGGGGTTCTGCGGTTCAACAAATACTTCAAGCCGCGCCCGTCAGACTCGCCGAGCCCGTAATTTACACCTTCGCAAGTAGTCCTTCCCAGGAGAATGAGCCCCGATATTGGTGTTATGGCCGGTCGATCACGAGGAGCTTCTGCCTCTCTCGTCCCCCTCCCCCTCTTTCCTCGTGACTTTATCTTCCCCCCGGCGCGATAAAAGCCTCCTTTCTAAATAATCCAACGTTTTCTCACGTCGAATGAGATACTCTTGCCAGTCTCCGGCGGCGGAACGAAGGCGACGACACTCGAGAATGTCGCTCGTCTCCCGTCGCATCGATAATTGAAAAGTTTCGAGAGATCGCGGGACAGTCCTCGAAACTTTTGCCGTGACAGACTAATGTTGCCTTACGGAGAAAGGGGGGACTTAACGATCGCAATCGTCGAATCAAGCCGATTTCACACTTTTATTTCGTTGTACGTTTTACGCAGTTACGCGTGCGTTTTACGTTCAGATGTATATCTATATCCGCTCTTTTATTCCTATAACAACGATATTTGATACATTTGATCCTATTAATTTTGTGTTGTACGCGCGCTTATGGATATTATATAATTCCACGTATTCTGTTTCGACAGATATCGGGTTATATATCCGCTGCTTTTGAAACTTTCAGTTTTCGCGTTCATGCGAACGCTGATATCGCGTATAAGCGCTAATAGGTGAGCTCGAGCCGTTAAGTGGGACGTAGTCATTTATTAAACAAAATAAAACGAAAGAGAAAACTGTTTTTATTCGCTTTCTCCCCCTCCCCCTTATCACTCACTCACTCACTCACTAACTCTCTCTCTCTCTCTCTCTCTCTCTCTCTCTCTCTCTCTCTCTCTCTCTCTCTTTCCCCCTCCGCCTGTCTCACATCCCGAATGCGATTATCCTTGAATAATCGGACACGAGAGGCGATTTTACGCGTTAGCGAAGAAGAAGGCTGGGGCGCGCAGACGTCGAGCGAGGCGGAAAGGAAGAAAGAAGCAGGAAGGGGAAGGGGGCGGCCACGGCAATAAATCGGCGGTTCTCGAGTGCCCCGCGGGAATGAACTGACGAAAATATAGCGGCGGGCCGCAAACTACGAATTGTTAGTTACTGCGCGCCGCCGTAAAATATACGAGCCGGGTGGCCGTTCGCGCGAGGGGGAGAGGAGGCAGGCGGAATATACCCGCAAAACCCTCTGGAGAACTGCGCGGAAACGGAAGCCTACTACGAAAATTCGACACCTCGAATCGCGCGAGCCTGCGAGTATAAGCGTTCCCTGGTCGCCGACCGCGGCGTACCTAAATTGCTAACCGCACGAAAGTTGTACACGTAAAACCGTATTTCTCTCACTTGTTCTCTTGCACAACATGACGTCTCTTATTTAATTTCCTGTCTAACCCCCGCAAGTTAAATCTCATTTTGAAAATAAAGTTTCGTCAATATTTCTTTTACGAAGAATCAAATTTACGTGCTACAAATTAGGCGCTTATTCAGGAAATAGGCTAATTCCTTGGTAAACATATTTACAATTTGCAAATCACGACAGTCACGTCGCCGTTGACCCCGTTTCCGGCGTTTGTGCCGCATTTATGTCGCGGGCAAAATGGAAAGACCGAATTCTTTTTTTCGGGAAATTTCGGCGAGGAAAAAGCTCGAGAAAACTCGCCGTACAGTAACGCCCGTGCATCGATTTGGGTTTTTTTTTGCGATGGCAAAACGAAAAATAGAACGATACGCGGCTTCAACGTATCATCAGCAGCGTATGTGAATAATTTAACGGAAGTGAGATATCGTGTCGAATATAAAAGTTGGTGTACGCGAGAATTTTTGATTACGCGAGAACAAATCACGTTGTTATTTTCGACCTCTATACGCCAGGCGCACCTGCGCCGATGGCTAATCATCGGAGTAATTTTTATTTTTGTACTCGTCAATTTGTACGGGACGTCGTGATACGTGCGATAGACGACATACTATATCGGGACTATAACGTTCACGAGAATATATACTCGGGCATGAACAAAAAAAAACGATGATAAAACAAACATTGCGCGAAAATAACTCCATTATATACCTGTTGCGATATTTCGCGAATACAAATTAATTTCACCTAACGAACACGATAATTGACTATGTTCAATTATCTCGGATAGTAAACAAACGAATCTTTTACCTAGAAATTTATCATTTGTACTGCCGAGGTATTTTCATCTCCGCTGTAATTTTGTATAGTTCAGAAAGCACGTTAATAAATAAATATACCATTTCCTTTGGAAATTATGTTATTAAATCTTACAGGAATAAACCAATTTAATTGTCGGATGTGTTGCAATGTATTATTTTAATGTGATTAAAAAATAGCTGTATACAACAAGTAATCCCTGCACTTCTGGATGAATTGCTTAGTTTCAAAGTAAACGACATTCATATTAACGTATATGCATTTCGTAAATCTAAATTTGTGTCAAGTTTAATACATTTCTTGAATTGAATTGTTCAACCTTATTGTTTTAGTTATATTAACGATATATTGAATAAGAGCAGTATAATCTTACATGGAAATGATTAAAAATAATTCAAATTAGGTGCAATTTGACATCATGAGTCCTAACAGTGATTATCACATCTTTTATGTGGTAATCACAATTATTATTTTTACACGATAAATTACAATATAAGAATATTCAACGTATTATCAGAGTTTTATTATTATATGAAATAAAGTTGACATCCCCCATTCGCAGAGAAGAAATAGTTTTCCTCTAACGAGAGTTAATGCGAACCCTTTTTCGCGAAGCGCTCGACGGTTTAATCCCGCGCGCTATTATTTCGCCTGTCGCTTTTCCGCGTCCGAACTTTTCGCGCCACGCCAGGCCGCATTAAATGCAGTTACTAATTATGACGCGGGGTCGAGTGCAAGCGGGGGAGGTCACGCGCTCGCGCACGAGCCGCGAATAGCAAAGGCCGCGGTATTCTCTCTTCCTCCCCGCGGGATGATAATGGCCATCAGAATTCTAGCGACGTGCCATTAGGTAAATTGTGAGAAATGCCGTGGATCGCGCCCACGATAGTTGACTCGCGCAGTCGGTCCACGTCCGAATTCTCAAGAGCGCAACAGAGAGACCGGGACGGAACTCGCGTCGGAATGGTCGATTTGATTAAATCGCGGATACTTAATCAAAGCGGATGTTAATACCGCGTCATTACGCGCGTCGCTGCCGCTCGCGTTCCGGTCAATAAGACATATCTCTCTCTCTCTCTCTCTCCCCGTAAGTTCTAACTGTCGTCCCCAGGAGTACCACTCACGAATTGCTTACGTCGTCCTAGTGACGCACGCGTTCTATTGATTTTCCTGACGGAGTTCCCACAGAGTTCGCACTAATTAATCTAAAGAGATAAAACGCTGTCGGCAATAATTTCAGGCTAATATCGTGATACCGTTGCTTTTGATCATTAACGTCGGTATTATTAATATTGTATTGTAGTAAACACAAACAGAAGTCGCGGTAATCGCAATGTTGCGCGAATTGCTACTTCGGGAAAATTCTTTTTCCTTCCTAATATATCCTTTCTCCATCGCGCTGAATTCGCCAACTGCATGTTCTCAATCGCGTGCACCATTCGCGGCTGAATATCTCTGTGCCGCGAGGCCGTAACAGAACTCGCCCTTGAAAAAAGCTCGTTAAAACATTAAATCGTTCGGTCTCTCTCTTCTTTCCGTCAAAAAAACAGGGCATCGCGGTAACGCAGAGTTCTACATGGCGAGGGAGAGCTGGGGGTAGATACACGGGCACGGATCAGCGACAGGAACTCGCGTCCCTGTTACGTGCAGCTCGTCGGCCGTTTTTTATCTCTATCTCGTTTTCTCTCTCTCTTTCTTTCTCTTTCGGCATTTATATCCCCGATCTCGATTCCTATTTCTAGATCGTTTCACGCTCGCGCATCACAGCGCCGACCGGCGTGGATTTCGCGGTCCGTCGACACCGACCGGCCATCCCCGCCGTCGCCGCTGCCACTGCCGTCGTCCGACGCAAAAAGGGCGGGCAGCGTTATATACAATGTCTATTTATTTGCGACAAATTCAATGGAAGCTCGGTTCCCCAGAACCACTACCATCACCGATGATCGCCGCAGCCTCTCTTCTCTCTCTCTCCTATTTCAACTATTTTCTTGTTATGTTTCTCTATTTCCTTAATTTTAATGTATTTTTCTCATCTCTTTACACGCACTGTATGTTTCGCATTTAACTTCCTAGAGGCAGCATCTTCTTGTCGTTAAGACAATTTTTTTTATTAATTTCACTCAAAAATAATTTGTAAGTAAAGAATCTATCGAAATATAAGTACTCTATATGTACACCGACAAATATCGATGCATAATCTTTTCCGCGGTACGTAACAAGCACTATATTTCAATGCTATATGTACATCTTCATCTTCAGTTTTCAAATACAGTTAATCTGCACAGATCCCAAATTTTATTTTAAGGTGAACGTTGCAAATATGCAACACTCGCGTCTATAGAAGATTAAGACAATTATATATCAAAGCGCGAAATAAATATTATGCTTTTTTCTTTCTTTCTCTCACTACTTTCCAAGCATACGCTTTCGAGCTAGACGCGCACTCGATTGCAATGAATCACGCTTGATCCACCTTTTAGGATGATTCTATCAACCTCCATTCTTCAAGGAGATATCAATATTTAAACAAAACGGACGAGAAACAATATAATGATTTTAACTCCCGAGTTTCCCCTTAGGAATGTTAATCCATTATTGCCGACCGTGTCCAACCGTTCACGTGCTGTGCATCCCAACATTTGTGACAAAGATCCGCACGAGAAGGGAGCGAAAGAAAAGGTGAATGGAGGACGGTGTTTCGGACAAAGCGCGGTAACCGGAAGTTGCGGTGTCCGGTGTCGGCTACGTGGAGCAATGGCACCAGCCACTTGATTTCGGTTCGAAAGAATCCAATCGAGCCGGCGCGGGCGCATTGGACGTTTCCGTGTGAAATTGTTGTCGCGAGAAATTACACTTCGTTTCCAAGGCCCGCAGAGAGCTGTCAAATTCAGTGATCTCGATAGATTTATCAGGACGCGAATGTTGGCGGAGTCGCGCGCGGCGGCATTTAGTATTAGTAAATCACTAACAATAAGAGAAATTTTAAAAATTCGATATTTCTGCGGTCATAAAAATAAATACCTCTCAGTATATAATATCAAGCTTGATATAATCTATTGGGAAAGATGATAAAAAGACTGGAAAGAATATGCACGAAGAGAATCTGCTTCATATTTCAATCAACAAATTTATATATAGAACAATGGGAATTTAATTAATTTATAGAATTATTTAATTTAATTATTTAATTTCTAAATTTCATGTGCACAATTATTTAAAACTATTCTATTTTGCGTAGGAAAATTGTAGATAAATACGACACGTGTGTATTATAGAGATTTTTTTCGAATTTAAACGTCCACACCTTATTTCGCGAAAGCCACTTCAGGGGGGAGGGGATGGGGAGGAGGAAGTTCCTTGGAACATCTTGCGGCAGAATAAAATTCCGGCGTCGAAATCGAGCCGAGGATATAATGGACCACGCGTGTCGAGCCATGCTTCCAAAGTAATTGCCTCTGGATCGCGAGCGTTCGAAGGAACATGTCAGCTGCTGAAACCTGAAACTCGCACATGACATATATACGCGCACGAGCACACGCGAAGGTGTATATACAAGTCGCGTGTGTCCGTGTACGCGTACCACCGAGTACGTCCGCGTGCGCACGTACGGGGATGGCCCACTGCACACACACATATATACACACACACATACATACACACACGCGAGCGTGCGCACGCACACCACCGGGCCGGTACGACGAAAGTAGCGATTGCACGCGATACGCGTGCTGAAACGAAATGGCCCCGACGGAAACGCTATGTATCACCGACCGCCCGGCCATATCACCGGATCCACGCCGGTCACACAAAATAGAACAAATTTCTCGGGCGCGATAGCGGAGTCCCGTGTAGAATTGTTCCGCTCTGTTTGCGCGTTACGCCGTTATTTTATACTTTTCGCCGATAGAGTTTAATTCACCGAAAGCATTTCTCCGACGAGATCCATAGGCGCGACCACCGCGCGCCCCGATAACCGGCACGATCTGCGATACGCCGTTATCTCTAAACGCAAGCAGAAAAAAACAACAAATAAATAAAACGTCGACGGCCGAGAGACGGTATTAAAAAAAAATAAAAAAAAATAGCGTGATAAATTTTTTGAACGCTGACGAAAATAGATCGCCTTTGCTAAGACCCGCCTTTCTTCCGCCGTGGCCATTACTCTCATTGCGATTTACGCCGCTCGGCGTAATAAATGGTTGACTCGAAAATCACCGTTGATGTACTCGCGTTTCGGTTCTACGGTTCATTTGTCACGCGGGCGGGCGCGAGAGGCATCCGTATACCGCCGCGCCGTTTCTCTACCGTCTAAAATTTTCAGTGCCGACTCGAACGTCGAATTTGCCCCTATCCGCCCTCGGGTCTCGTCTTCGGACCCAGATGTCACGCGGCGCGCCTTGCTACGTGTTACGGGGAGTAAACCTGGAATTCGTTGTCCTCCCCCGCGTCACTCGTAATTACTAATTTTGTAATGGTCAGGATATTTCGACGGGGCGAAATGCGAGGCGATATTCCCGACCCGGACTCTGTAATTTCATTAAATCTTGATTGAACGCGGCACGACGTTTGCGTCATGTAGCGCGTGTGTTCCGCTCTGATAGTTTGACACTGCGGCGGCATGTTAACTCGAAAATGGTCTCCGAACAGATTTTCTCAGCGGCTATTTCGAGCGACATGATAGACCGCGCGCGGCATTATGGGTACCTCGCACCGAATAGATTATATCTCCTATATGCGGAACACCCGTTTAATATACTGATTAAGCCGCCTATTATACTCCTTGATCACAAAGAGGCTATTACGTACACGCACATATACATACGCACATGCACACACACAAACAAAAGATGAAGAAACCGAAACGTCGAAGATAAGGAAATACCAGAACGTATCAATACTTAGGGTAAGGACACTAATTTTGAATCATCCTAAGGATAAAAATTCATATTTTTAACCACGAAGGATATCGGATAATGAACATATTTCTCGTAATAGTTGGAATTAATCATAAAGAATACTTTATGAGTGATTTTATTCAATTTCAGTCACTATTTTATATTTTTTAATTTGAATTGAATAAAATAATTTAAAAAATCCACAATTAGACTTCTGGATTCCCAGACTACCCGCGAAACATATTTAATTGCAAATTAATAAAAAATGTGGAATATACGTACAATTAAAATGATGCAAATAAACGACAAAAGCCATATTTGGAAAAAGCTGATCTTGATAATATTGTAATATTTTTACGCAAATTTTTACAATTTCCAGTTCATGCAAACTGCGCGTCGATTAATTATCGGCCTCGGGAAATGCCAAACTGAAGCTGGAGAATATTATTAGAGTTAATTCGTAATATCGCGAATTAAATTGATAAGTAATTTAATAAAATTGATGCTAATAAGTATTTTAAAACATCGCACAGAATTCATTGCGAAAAAATTGAAATATATAAAAAAGAAAGAGCGTTATTGGACGTGACCGCGTGAAGGTACAATTGAAACTAGCTTTTGCTCATCACTCTTCTCGTGTTCGCTGTCACTCAATTGTAAATCAATATACAAAGTAAATCCCGCGTTTCGAGGTTTCCCTCTTGTCCCGTAGATATCGACTTCCTAACGCGCGGTCATATGCGTGCGAGAGCATACGCGTAGTCGCACGGCATAACCGATGTCCCGGTTCCGGTATTGTCGCTGGCGCCTGTAAACCCATTCGGGAGCCCTTCGGGGGCCCCTCGGGGCAAAAAGCGTCCGATGCCACGGTAACAACGATAAATCCACTTCGGAGCGAATTCGATGGTGAACGCCGCGGGGATAGGTCGATCGAGAGAAAGATAGAGAAGGCGACAGAGGTGCCACGAGACGCGGAGCGAGAGAGAGAGAGAGAGAGAGAGAGAGAGAGAGAGAGAGAGAGAATGACGATGGCGACGGGGGATGCTTCGTGTCGAGGCAGGCGTTAACGGTTCGGTTGTTCGGTCGCGATAAATCAACAACCGTCGACGGCTGGGCCCACGGCAAACAGCGCGCTGCAATTTCAGCGGCGATGGATGCCGAAGACGACGTCGAAATTAAATACGACGTCGCATTGTGTACCGTGTCGCCGCCTCGCGTCGCAAACGCCGGCACATAGACACAGTGAAGTCGTATTCCCCGTACAAATCCGACGCCCCGAAAAGAATGTTTCCTTCCTACGGCACTCTTTCGCCGGACGAAATAAATTGATTTCCACCATCCTAAATCGCTTCGCTTTCGAATTCGCTGTACATTATCCGCCGTTGCATTAAATATCCGCAGTACGTATACGGCCGGCGATATCGGCTCCCTCTAATAGGCTTCCGCCGTGTTATGATACATTAGATCGCTCCATTAACAAAATTATCCCGTTTTCAACTCGTTGTGATTCCGGGAACGAATTCCTTCTGAATCCTGAAGTAGGGTCTTCAAAAGGCGCCTCTTCTGCACTTCACTCGAGCGACTTGAAGTTCGCCCGCGCTTATAAACAGAATCTTTGCATTGATTTAAGGAAAGTTTATCCATAAATACGAAACAATGTAAAACTGCATGAATTAGACTGCATGAATTAACTTGATGTAACACAGGAATAAATCTCATTGCTGTTGAACAACAGTTTTATACACTGTTAGCAAATGAAACAGCTCGCTAAAACTGCTTTGCATTTATGCAAAGGAATCTTCTTTTTACGTTTACGAAATACCGAGTTTGTTCCGTTGGGGAGGAGAGAAAAGAAAATAGTAACTCAGAGAATAATCAAGAGAATAATTAATAAAATTATCAATCAAACGGAGAATGCTGAATTTTAACCGATAATATTAAATTTAAATTATTCGATATCCTCTAAAAGATATAATAAAAAAATATATTCCAGTTATAATATTCATATCCTCGATAATTTCGTTATCCCTCACAAGTTTTCAATATCGTTATCCTTGCATTTTAATTCCTTTATCTCATAAATCCGATATAATCCACCGTTCGTCGGCGTGCGCGATGAATCTCCTCGCTGCCCGAACTTCCGGTGGACTGTTAGCGTTGTAAATCATCGAGTCTCACTGAACGGCCGTAGATGCTTTCTTATTTTTCCGTCCGCGCCTCGCACCCTTCCACCCCCTCCCTTTCCGATATATATATTCAATGTTCTTTGTGCGAGCACCGCGATCGTTTGCGGATGCTTCTAATTTATCGTCGCTCGACAATACGGCAACAATGAATACAGCGAAACAATAACGACGACAACGACAACGACGACGAGGATGAACGTTTCGAGCTGGTGCACGCGCGCGCGAGAGAGAGATAGAATGACATTTCGCTTTTTCGATCACGACGGATATTCTCTCTAGCCGCGGAACGGAACTTCCGGGCACGCTGGGACGACCGGCCGATATTACTTCGCCGATGGACGAAGAGGTCCCCAGACCTCCGTCCACCTATACCTGGCCTGAATCGCAACGATACTTCCCCCGAGGGCCCTTTTCAGTGATCCGAGAAGTCGAAGCGCGGCGGTAAAAACCACATAATGAATTTTCACAGGTGGATACAAAGTTAACGTTCCGAAGAAAACTTTATTTTTAAGCGCCTCCTACCGCGCGGTCGGCCTTTTTTTCTGAACTGCAATGTTTAATGTTTTACGGCGTGTACCTCAAGAGATTGACTATAAGCAGTTTTTATGAATTTTATCGAAGGATTTTGCGACCAATTTGCGAATTTGTTTCACTTATAACGTTAAAATTTCTGCAATATCGATATTTTTATTAACAGAAAATATATAGTTCCAATTTTTCTAATTTATCAAATGGCAATATCATAAGAGCAATATCGGTGTTTATTGCATTTTTTTCTTCATATAACAACGTTATCGACAGCGTTGATTCATATTGTTTATTATTCGCAAGAACAATTATTCGCAGGATAGAATAACCGAATTGTAAAAAAACGAAATGGAACAGTATATTTTGACCATTATCAAAATTTGCGTAAAAGAGAATCGTTTTTAAAAATTCTATTTTATTAAATGCCCCAAGGATATCATCATATCTCAATACGTATGTTTTATTTTTGAAAATGTAGGTTATGTGTCGGATAATTTTGTTAAATCCATCAGCCTAATCGATTTGACGTTATTTCGGTAAGAACAAAAAGACCTCGCCTTTGACATTTGACTGACGTTTCCATTTCACGCCGACCGAAGATTCCAAATAATTCGCAATCGTACGCGCATTATATCATCCGAAAATAGATAATTGCCTATTTAAAAAGCGCGATATTTAAATACAAATTTTAGATAACTAAAATAATAAAAATTCTCATTATATATATTTGTCGTCATATTTTCCAATATTTATACCTGCTCGCGCCTCAAGATTAAAAAGTAGAACGGAATTCAGCAGCGTCTTTTTCTCACGTTTGCATCAAAGTTCATTACGCGCGCTGTAATTATGCCGCAGAGATCTAAGAAACTCCAATGTAAATTGGTCGATGCGGCGACAGCAACGGTACGGAGGCAAGGATCGTGCCAATATGAGCTAGTGTTCTTCCGTGCCGGATAGCACGAATTAACATCCGCATTTGCATCCAACCGGTTGCGCAGCCTGCAGTCGTGACATAAACGCGGCACGAAACGGCCTTCCCATGCGCCGGCTTACTTCCCAAATTCCAAGCGCGGAAAATATCGTACGACAGTTCACGACGGGACGGCCCTATTTAGCGGGTCATTTTAGCGGGCAATTTTCTAAAAATAAAGGAAACCGTGACTGATAAAACGGCGAAATACAGGGAATTTGATTAAAGCACGAGTCGACCAGATAGTAATAAACATCGATTTATCGTCGTGCTCGTCGTTACTCAAATTAAATGACGAGAGAACTTCGTGACGTTAAATTAATTTATTTCTTCTAAAATCGTTTCATCTCGTTGTAACTTTGCGAAATTGTATGTTCTGACAATTATTAAGAATCGTTAATTAATGCTGCGATATGTTTGCTGCAATTGTGTTTTAATGTAAATACATATATTGGAGGGACTTGTGAAGATACGTTATTTTCACAAAGATGAATTTCTTCTTTTCTCCAAATTTCACATCAAACAAAGCTAAGATACTTATTGTATATGTGCATCGATATACACTTGGAATATTATAATTTATCACGTAGGAGTAACATGTATTTACGTTATGTCGCTGTAACGTACGCTGTTCGCGTTTCTAGACAAACCCTGTCGTGTCTAATTTATTGCCTCATTCTACTGCCATATCGCACTAGTCGTAGTCTGAGGCTGGCTTTGCCATGTAAAACGGTATTAAGGCAATTACCATCCTACTGTGCGTAATCTTTCAGTAAACATAAACCCGGCCCCGGATTGTCAGGAAGTTTCGAAGCGATGTATACTTAGCAGGATTAGCGGAAGATTAATTAATACACTTAGAAGGTAGTGCTCCCGCTATTATACACTTCAACTTGCTTGGCCCCCACGGACGTTTTCTCACATGGAACGCAAAGTCATTTGCGACGGGGTTTCCAAGGTAAAAAAAACCATTCGATTCGGTTGATAACAAAAATATTAATAAACTCCAAAAGAATTCGTTCTTTCTTTAATTAGATTTGTTCCAATTTAGTTTTAAAAAGTTAGTTAAATAATCGCATTGTTTATGCATTAATGAGCTTGAAATAAATAATCACAAGTTCATATTTACAATACAAAATTATTAAGTACATCTAAAAATTACACTTAAGATCGCTTAATTGCATTCGCCAGTCGAGAAACCTGAAGATGCTTGGCCTCATTATCAAATCGTATCTTCCTCGATTACTCTCCAGACGAACACGACAGGAGCAACGACAGTTCGCAGACTAGGCTACACCGTGATAGTTTCATTTACGGCTGGACACTCCCTGGGTGTTTCCCGGAGACGAAGAGAGGTCGGACGTCGAGACTTCCGACGACAGTAAAATCCGCGGAGCTTACACCGGCGTCGCGCCGTAAACCGTCGCTGCTATACGGAGGAGGATCTGGACTAAGGTACTACGAATATTCTACTACCTACGTGTCTTCGCTCTCCATTATTTGCACGCGCGCGCGAGAAACGTTCGGGTGGGCGAAAGTCGACCCGACGTCTCGCACGTCGTCTATCGTTATTCACCCAAATTTGATCGCGATTCTTCTTGGCCCCGGCAGGAGAATTGCGTTTACATTCGAATGTAACGAATTTCGAGAGAGATACATTTATATTTACATTGATACGTGACGTACGAATAAAATAATCGTTACAGCGAATATTGCATTTTGCCACCGGCTTTGCAAATACCAGTTTTCAAGCGCTCCGCTTTATAGTGCTTGAAAGTTTCACTCTCGAGAACGGAGCACTCGACACACAGCGACTTCCCGAATAATAATAATAATAACGTCTATGCACAGTGAAACCCATATTTTTATCGTGGAGTTGACAAAAATTCACGTTTTACTCCCGAATTCGTAACATTTTCTTTGACGGGCGTATTCCGCGAACACGCTTTTCTGCTTTCGCCATGCGATTCTCATGCGAGCGCAAAAATGTTCAAGTTCAACGAGCGAAAGAGAGTGTCCCATATGTTTCTTCCTATTCCCGTCGGGTCCGGCAGAGTCGTCGGATTTCCCGATCGAACCTGGGAGCGACGGACGCTTCCAGTTACTCGCGCAATTATTTCAGCAGACGCCCGCCGATGGAGGTCCGCCGGAAAAGGAAAAAAAAATCGATTCCGGTTCTGCGCGTTTTCCGCACTCGCGAGTACGCGCACGGCGCTGCGACGTGTACCATTCCCAACCCGTCCTCGCGCGCGGCCACGAAACAAGGTATACGTACGTAAAATATTATGTAGGATAAGGAGAGGTTTTGGCGCGGGGCCACAATCGATGGCGATACCGGGGAGTCTGGAAAGTTTATCCGGCCAAAGAGCTTAAGCGTGGCCGTACGGCGCGCGCGCGCGTTTGTACGCTTGGCCCCGGAACTTCCTCCCCCCTTATAAATAAACTTCGTCATGACCGTCCTGGCCCCCTTATTCTTTTGTGTGTGTGTGTGTGTGTGTGTGTGTGTGTCCGGCTTAAGCAGTCTAATCCGGCCACACACTCCCTGCGGCCGTCGAGCGAGTAAACTTACACACTTCCGGTCGCATCGCCTTCGATTCGCTCCGGTACACGATCCATGTTCAAGACGCATTTTTGCGATTTCACGGCTACTTCTATTATTCCTTACAATCCTTATCCTGTGTCGCAACTATACGAGATGTACGAATCGATCGGTATTTGGTTCTATGAGCTTCATCGAACGGATGATTGACCGTAAGAACCCCACGGTTGGCGATAGTACTCGAAAGAGGATTGGCATACGTTTGAGATTTTACGAAGGATTTTTCCGATACGGTATATTATACGCGAGCACTTATTTGCAAAATGATATTACTCCTCTTGAGAAACATTCTGAATTTTAATAAAACGCCGTCCACTTCCATTTCTGATAAAATTTTAGAGGCTCGAACTTTCTTTTTTACATCATGATAAATCCAGAACAATGTTATCCGAATTAATATCATTAGAGAAGAATAACATATTTTGGAACATGAATTGAAAAATGTATTGACACTGATGGTAGAATTTTTGAAAATTTATTGCGAATGTAAGAAATGTACCATTTGTTGTCAACCTTCTAAATTACTAAATTCAAACAGTTCTATTTTTATAATTATCAGGATCAATCTTTTTCGTACAATGATCTGTATCATCTCCGAAAATATTTCCCTTCCCTCCTGAATCATCCTGCATATGGCGCACATTTTTGATGCCGTTAAGGGTAAAGCTCGGATTCTCCGTTATCACAAAGTTACGGGGTTGCACAGTAAACGTCTCCTCGGGTAAGCGCAATGTTATATCCTTGTGTCAACGTGTCATGTCGCGTTCCAATTTATAGTGTTCGCATTATACAATATCCGCCAGGAAGGCGCGAAACGCATTTAGAGAACACTGTCGCACTCGGCGACAGCCATGCGTCTAACTATTCAATAAAAACTTCCTTCGATATTATTACTGTCTCCGAAAACATCCGTCACAGAGATAAGAATATCAGTAGGTCAGATGCAAAATTTACAAAAACTAATTTTACATCTGAATAATTTTACTTAACAAAGAAGCGGCATAACGACGATTAAAATTAAAGAAATAAAAAAATCATTTTAATTAAAAAAATATTGAAATTTGTTTTTCTTTAATTATTCTTTAAAAAAGAATCAAAGAAATAATTAAATATTTTTTTCTCGGGACAAATCTCTTTCAATCTAACTTTGCAAACTTTCTAAAATCGTAAGGTGGATGAAACTCGGTGTCAGAATGTCATGGCTGGTATAGACACAAAACGATATTCTTATCTTTTTAGGAATGCACACAGTTTTCTATCGCGACATCATCAATCCGCAACAGGTTAGCGCGCGTGATATCGCTTTATGCACACATAATGCGTGTAGTCGATGCAGCAAGTCCCCTCCCATCCCTGTGGCAGCCACGTAGCGTATCGCAGGGGTTTTACGAAATAGGAAAGAGTGCGCGCGTCCGCGCACGGAATATCCATCATCCCGCGGGCTAAAGCGATTTAATGCGGCTAAGTAATTTCCCCTTAACTTCATCGCGAGAAACTTTCGTTCTGGGAACTTGTTATACCGCCGCAGATGTGTAAGCTCCCTGAATTATCCTGTCGACGCATTAAGCAGTATCTCGTGGAAGTGCGAGGTGAACCAACAAAGTGTGTGCCGAGCTCGGCGAAATCTCGACGGTAAAAAAAAAGGGCAGCGCAGCACAAGGGAAGGGGAGAGGAAGGCAAAGAGGAGAGAGAGACAATGAAATTTATCGTCCTCAGGGAGGAATTCTCCGGAGCAAATAATAAGATGCGACGATATTAATTAGCACAAATAATCTAAAAAATAACTAAATATTACAAGTGTTACATTATTGTTTGTAAATAAGTAATTGTAAAATAAATTTCACAAGTGTTATACTATCATCTATAAATAAATGTAAAAATAAATTTTATATTATATTATCGTTTATAAAATGTTTCTATGCGCGGCGACGAGAGAGATACAACATAGATACTCGATTTCCTTCGGCTAAATATGCGCGATACGTTTGCGCGCGCGCGCGCGCGAGCATACGAGAGAACAAACAGGAGAATCGACAGAAAAGGGAATATCCGATCATTCCGTGTTTCGATTATAAATCTCGATGAAAACGCTCGAAGCGAAGGCTATCCCGCGGACGGACGTCGGTGCACGTCATGCAGTTCGTCACGTCACCGCACGTCACGATACTCCTCTCTCTCGTCACGCGAGAGTCCGACGCGCGGCGGTATTGTTTCGCGCTCTGCGTCGATGTCAGATTATACCGGCAGGACTCTGTCATGTTCACGCTGGGCTACGTACGTACGTATGTACGTACGTGCCGCATAACGTTACGCGGCAATACAACGTTGTCCCTCCCGGGCTGAATCGGCGGAGCGGCGGCAGCGGCGGCGGCGAAGCGGCGTGGCGGCGCAAATGCAATTTCAACGATTCCAGACGGGCCACCGCAAAGTCACGTTTGCAACGCTAACGTCACAAAAATGTGCACCCGGGCCCTTCGCGAATCCCCCCGCCACCGTGTTTTTAACGGTGCGCGTTTCCATTTCGCCGGGGCTTCACTCTATTTCAGACGCAAAATTCACGGTGGTTTCGCGAGCACACCGGGATGAATTACGCAAAGTGAAACGAAAAGGTACGGTTCGCGGAAAGAATATTTCAACGTTAAACCAGCGGCATTCCACTATACCGTCCACCATCAATGGTTGCCGAAGCGAACTGCGCATAACGGACTTCTAATAATTCCAGATGATTTCAGTTAAATTATCGATTTTTCGCTGCGTTATCGCATATCGAAAATAGGAAACGTCTCGCGACTGAACAAATGTGTTTAAAAATCTTTTACGAGTAATTTCTGTCGAGTGTCGAAATGGAAATTCAATCGTCGTATTTTTTTCGCACTAGACTGACTAGACGAATAATTAAATCCGGTACGATAACATTATTATAATCATAAGAGCTCATCTTTCATATAAATGCGCCTTCGACACTCTCGCGAGATCGTCACCGCGCGCCTCATCTCGCTCGCAGTCGTATGTCGCAGTGGGGCGAGAAATTAATTTTCGACAACAACAATTTGGCCACGCGACTGCGTTACGATAAATAATCGCGCGCACGTGCTCGACGTATACGGCTCCGTGCCGTATGTACATATGCACATTGTTTAATCAGCGGTCATTGTGTCGCCTCGTGATATCGTCCACCGCAACGTTATACGTGAATTACACGTGCTGCAGCGCGCGACCCACAGTCGTATCGTGTAAAACGACGTAAACTACCAGTTGTAATCTACAAACATACGGTGATCTGGATAATTCGCCCGACTCGCGCGCTGCAACGCACGCGAATGTTTGCGTTTTCGTATAGTCAGTTGCATAATGGCGCGGACGCTAAGTAAAAGATTGCACGTCGCTTTGGGGATCGTGCATGTATTCGGTCGAAACACGAGCGGGGAGGGAAGAGGGGGAGGGGGGAGGAGAGGAAGAGAAATGTTGGATTAAGATTAAAACATCGCGATACGCGTATGCACACGACGACGACGGTGTGTGTTAATTAATTTACGACCGGCGCAAGATCGCGGCCGCTGGATAATTGAGTCGTGTCGAATAAACCAGCCTCGCCCCCTCCCCCTCCCGGCGGCCGATGTATATCTCGGATCATTAAACGCAACGTCGGTTTATTTCGCGTAATTTCGCTAATAACTTCCTCGTTGTAAAAGGCGAGAAGGGGGGAGGAGGGGAAGTGATGAGGAGCGAAAGGATCATCGCGCGAGTTCGCGAAAGGAATTCGCGGTCCAGGAATTCGCGCACCATCGGAAAGACTCGTTAAAATAAGCGCCCTTAAGAGACGACTGGCGTCTTGCTGCACCTCGGTAATGCAAACACGTAAACGGAAGACCCTTCAGCCGCGTTGCAACGCAAATGCTTCCCTGTCCGAGGAACGCCGAAGACGAAATTTATACGTTACGCAGCGTCATCGTTTACTTTAGCGGAGGAGGGGTTTACTAGAGTAGAGCACTAAAGTTAACGCTTACACACATACACCGTCAGTCGAATTCTCACGGAATTAAATGGCACGAGACAGAATGTAACGGTAAATCCTCCGCGATCGTTCGACATTGGGCGTTTCAGCGTTCGTTGTTATTCCACGATAACATATCTTCTCGTCGTCGTATAGATTCTTATTAAATCGGCAAAAAGTAGGCTGTTACTTCAAAATAGCAGAAGAAGCCGTTTATGGATATTGTCGAAATTTACAAGCACATGTAATCAATAATATATAAATAATAAATTTATAATAAAGCTATTTATGATTGTTCCGTTGTCATCCAATGTGTTTTCCCAAACCTTTTCCTCTTCTCCGATTTCTTCGTTGTATTCACTTTCACACATTCATTCCCGAAAACGCGATTACGGCGATTAATTACGACCGCATTAATTACGCGCGCGCATTAATCAAATCGGAACGATCGCGCGACTTTGCACATTTCCCATTAATACGACACGAAATGCAACGAAATACACGAAATGCAAATTATTAATAAACTCGATATATCAGGACTTTCCGTTATTCGAGTATGTATTGTTGCGTTAGAATCTCTTGAAACGCGATACGTTTATACATCTTTAATCGAAAGACTTAATTAATTGGCATGGATTAATATAATTGATAATCGTTCATAAACAATTATAACATTTCAAATAAATCACTAATTCACGGAGTAGCTCGCATTATTCCTCCTAGTAGCAAAAATATAAATGATACGAGTAGCATGGTGATGGTTTGCAGTTTTTGCATATATAATAGGTACAACGCAATGTATATCGTTATTATACAAAATATCAAGATGGAAGCAGCAGATTAAACTTCGTCGCGATGGAATATTTAACATATTAGAAATTACATGTAAAATTTTTTTGTTTTTTACATTTCAAACTAATTTCGTATAAGCACTGTAAGTACAATATCTTAATAGCATTTTTTAAATAAAATTATATAGAAATTTAGGATAATCCAGAGTCTTGATTCGAAAGTGTAAAAGTTACAATACTTTCCAAGTTATAAGCGGAGTTGGACAATAGCATCGTGTAGAGTTTGCACGTTCAAACTTGTAACTACGCTTACTTGTACATTATTTGGTGTCCCCGATCGGCGAATTACATCTAAATTGGCGAAAACTTTAAAGCACGATGTGACGTACATGCGAACTCAAGTATCTTTAGAGCAATGCTTATCGCCCGTAGAAATTGCAATAAAACAACAATTTAAATCCCCTGTTTCTTCGATTAGCAGTTATTATTCCGACATATCGATAACTCGTGTTAATTAAGCGTGTAGAAAGATTGTTATTTGTTCCAAACCTATCGCATTTCGAAGGATACTAACACGACGATACATAAAACGGAATTATTCGTTTGAGTCAGAGCGACGATTTCAAAACAGCGTACCGTCATAATAAATATCAAGTAAAGACTAAGGTTGTATACCAAGCTTTAATGTCACGACGAAATATTTAATTGGATGAAAAATTTATTTAGTTATTATGAAATCAATATACCTATCCTGTTTTCTATATTTTATGTATATCCTGTTTTCTATATTTTAAACATGAAATTCGATAACCGAATTATATAAGCGCATGTTAAATATATTTATCTGAAGAATAAAATTTATATGTCTACGTTACGTTCGAAAAGATATTTCTGCACATTAATCTACATATTTAATAATGTTTTCCTTTTACGTTTCAAAAGAAGTGTAACTGTATGACCTGCATAAATAAAAAATTGCACGATTTAAAAAAATAAAAAATATTAAGTTAAATTATCGCAAAAAGTTTAAAGTAATAATTTAATCTATAAAAATCTTAATTTATATAAACTATGTAATTTTAGTCGAGACAAATAAATATATATAAGATAAGGATGTGAATTCTAAATTAATTATCATTTTTGGATAAATAAAGAAATTTTATTGTAATAATTCGTTTAATTCTGTTAATTAATTAATTCAAATTTTCATTTGACAAAGGATAAAATTTAATGTAAAAATCAATATTACATGCACTATAAAAATTAATAATAGATAGATATTAATAAAAGAGGACAAGAGAGAGAAAGAGATTGATATGCACGTAAATATAATTATTGATCTGGACGGATATTTTATGCGATTTCTTTTAGTTTAATCTGATTGTTTATAATTTTAAAAATATATTATAATTTCAACATTTTCGAATTTGTTATTTTAACTAATAATAATCGGCGTACGCTAATATATCGTACGAAGAGATCGTGAAATAACATAATATAAAATCTGAAGCTGTAAAATATGTATATCGCGTAACTGTAAAACAAGCAAAACGGTGAGTGTATACACAGGGGTATAAACAACTTCTAACTCTTACTAAAGAGTAAGATCCAGCTGGAATTAAGCTTCGTCACGAAAATTCCGGCACGTTTACCGTATGAAGGACCGCGTCGAGGAGCAGAGTTTTCGGGGTAGACGTTTGTAAACGGCTTTAAACGACGTAATGGCGCGGGCGCGAGCGAGGCTGAGCTGCTCCGCTTGATGAACGAGCTTAACTCATTTAACATCGCTTACTGCTGGACTGACGGTCAAACTGAGATACCATGAGGCTTTCTGGGACACGTGCGAAGGTACCTCCTACGCTCCTCATGCGGGCGTATGTGTGCACACGACCTACCCAACCGGGAGGCGCACCAAATCCCGAATGCTGACCGTATCTCAGCTGTGCAAATTCCTCCCTTCTCCTCACTCCCCTATCTCTCTCTCTCTCTCTCTCTCTCTCTCTCTCTCTCTCTCTCTCTCTCTCTCTCTCTCTCTCTCTCAATCACTCTCTTTAATCGTCTCGGAATCAAATCTGCTTATTAAAAGATAAATTGACTCGTAGCTTCTTTTTAAATGTAACTCTTTTCCACGACCACGAGAAAATCGTAAATGAGATTAATTGAAATTGCAAATTTTAAATTTGTCGGTAAATTGAAACTCACGGTGCTTCAGAAATATTGCATATTGCAAATGAAGACTTAATATGTTCATTGTGGCGGATATTAAGAGCGAATTTTTGACGTTGAGCGATATTAGAGCAGCGATTTACTTTGGAATTTTGAGAACTCTCTCCTCGCGAATTCAAATTCAGGTCGCGATGTTCGCGCGCTCGTGCGCCAGTTATTTTCTATACACGCCTCTTGAAACTCGGGGGGGGGGGGGAGCGTAAGGACTCTCCTTCGCCTCCGCGAAATCGCGCTTCAGGTTCGCAACGGTTGCAGCGGATGTCCGGTGAATTATGTTAAAAATCGAGCGCGATTTACGGTTTCTTTCGAGACAATGGTCGCCCGAGTTGGCGTGATCGTGCGAGGGGGTAACAAATCGCCCGATTTTCGACGGGGATGCGGTTCTCGCTTGGCCGATGCAGTAATATCGCTCGTTTGTCACGCGTATTAAGGCCAACGGCGAGGTGAGGCGAGTCGGTGACAGACGCGGCAACAATTTATCGCGCCGTGTACATTCTTATGCGAGCCTTCGCTTTTCGGACAATGCAGGCGACCGTTTAGCTAACGCCGCGTCGCGCCGCGCCGCCATGCTTCGCCCGCTCCTATCAGCGGCGCCTTTAAATCCTGACTCTAAAAGTACCCTTCTTCTCCGCACATTTCCGCGTTCTAATTCCCAAGCGACGCGATCATTCTTAATATACGCGCCTTCGCACACGTATAATTCAACGCTATCTAATAGTTACTCCCTCACCCCCTTCAAGAGGAGATGCACATCATTACTCTGTAAGATATTCTCTCCACCAAAGTTTTCGACGAGCGCTCGGTGTGAAAGGGCGAAATGGGATACCGCTGATCGAGGAGCAAGAGTCAGGAGGAGGGGGAGAAGCCGGGAGGGATATTTGATCTTATGCGAGAGATTATTGGTACGACAGGATTAATCGCCTCGCGCGCGGCCGAGAGAGAGAGAGAGAGAGAGAGAGAGAGAGAGAGAGAGTCACGTATAATTAAATTAAACTTCTCAAGAATTTCACTTAGCGCTGGCAGACAGGACGCCGATGTGTTACCGATTCCGGCGCAATGAACGCGCAACGAACTTGGCGCGTACATCAGGTGAACCACGTGTCCCGACATATAAAATCGCGGCGCGCGCCTTCGTTCTCACCTCTCGCCTCGCCTCTCATCCCGCCGCCGTCGCCGCCGCCACCTCCGTTCCCGGACGGGAATATTAATGAACTCGAGATGAAATACCGTGGATGTCGGCGGCGTCCACCGCTGCCGCGGTAATAAAGAGCGACTGCAGACGATCGTTAAATTGCAATCGCCGGGGTGGAACGTTACCTGCTCTGTTGAGGGGGAGCCTCTCGCGGTGATTAAACTACTCAAGCCTTTTCCTCGACGCGTTCTTCCGTTTGTTTAGGCCGCGTTCACGCGTGACACGCGATTATAAACCATTTGCGTAATATCGCGCGAGCGTGTATAAGCAGCGTAGGTATACGATATAAAAGCAGCGAACGCGCCCGGCCCGTTTCAACAGCGGGACGATATTTCAGAGAACGTCCGACCCGTGGATAAGCACCCAGCAGACAGGTTATAATTGGCAAATTTTTCGCGAATGGCGCCATTATGGTGGGCGAATTAGCGCGCTCGCGGAAGTATCCCCAATGTGAAATATCGAAAATTGCGGTGGCGCGAGCCCCGCTAATTTCGCGACTAATGGAAACGTACTTTCACACATTGTGCCGCGCGCTCGCCACCTCGGGTAATTAAATGACCGACGGGGTCAGATTTTTCCAACGTCAAATTCGTCCCTCTCGCTGGCGTGCCAATATTATGTTTCAACTCGACGCCGCGTTTTATCGGGATCGCGCGGTACACATCCGCTTCGTTTTTACAGGAACCTTCGTTTTTTTATCAGAGTCTCTTAAACCCTCCCGTATCAGTTTCCGGAGGATAAGTGGCACGGCAATCAGTTAAAGTCGTCTTAACTTCCGAGCAATTTGTTCGTTATGTCCGTGGATCAGAGCGGAAGGATGTCGAAACGGTTCTGGACGTAATTTAAGTTTGACACTGGGGCGGACTTCCGCGATATGCACCGGCTCCGGAATGTGGAGTGCCACCTGTGCCCGGAGTGCGGCGGGTTCGGAGGATTGCTACTTGCCTCGAGCGAGGTGGAACGTTGCGTTACTCCGTTGCAATCTCTTTGCGGAATGCTCGACCCGCTCGCTTGGATTTCTCTATGTCTGTCGTCGAGAATGGCTAATTTTGAAATATTCGCCGAGATATGAAATTCACTAAAATCGCGAGCAAATTATAAGAGAATTTTTAGAGAAGCAAATACGTCAATTGAGCTGGCACTTTAGCATAATTGAATGTGACTTATATAAGAATTACTTGCTAATTAAATTGCTCCAATCCCGTTTTCATGCTTCAGCCGATTCGCAAAAAACAGTGGCTGTGCTAACTTAAGATTAAAGTTAGCACAGCCATAAAGAAAAAAGGAAAAAACTAAAAAAACAAGTACATATTTTTGTAATGCAACTTATTTATGATTATTTCCTTTATTTCCAATTTAAAGAATGAGGACTAGAGCAATTAATTAGCAATAAATAGCAGGTAATTCTTATATATGTCGCAATTAATTGTGCTGAAGTGGCTGTACCAGATTAATAGACGTGAAACAGATTATCTATGTATTTGTGTGACATAAACATTATTCGATTGCACTGAAGTGGTTATACCAGCTGTAATAGACATGAAGCAGATTATCTGCGTATTTGTGTGATATAAAAGTTAATATTTCATCTTGATTACTTTTAATGATGCAGTACAAAAGTGTGTTAAATTCTACCTCAGATATAAATTATTTCTAGAAGATGATATTGAGCAAGCGGGTCAAATTTTATTTTTGTATGTAACTGAAAAGGTAAACAATATAATTAAAATGCAGATGTCTTTAGATTTTTAATTTATCCTGTTTTCTACAAGTTTTTTTTTCTCTATAATGAGAGATTTATTCCGTTTATATTCCATTTTCCGAAGCGGCAAAGAAGCGTACCTTCCACGAAGATTTTCCAAGAAAGAAAATCTCTCTTTGAAATTTCGTTGTTTCATCGCTTGTATCCTGCTCTAAC
The DNA here is from genome assembly GCF_000956235.1 of Wasmannia auropunctata. NCBI lineage: Eukaryota > Metazoa > Arthropoda > Insecta > Hymenoptera > Formicidae > Wasmannia > Wasmannia auropunctata. Next base: position 2,380,234 of record NW_012026903.1, on the reverse strand, counting down.
TACACTCCGGAGTCACAAACTTGTGAGATAACAACATTCGTAGCGGCGCACTGGATCGGCACGTTCGCGAGACTTTGCGGAAACTTTGCGCGAGTTTCAGTATACGTTGTACTCGGGCGCTTTTTAAAAGATGCCATTACGAGATCTTGTTTTTGCACGTATAATTCAAAGTGTTACGCTACGCGAAGACTCCGTCATCGCAATTCAAAAATTTGTATTTTATTTTGCCTTTAACGGAAATGAGAAGAAGTACATAAATTACGCGCCCTTAAGAAGTAAATTGCACATCGTTAAGGAAAAAAAAAATCATTAATTTATTTTCTCAGAAATTTCTCACACATAAATACTTTCAAGATTAAAAATTAGACAAAATAATAAATTTAAAGGACTTAAATATTAAAAATGTATACAAAGAAGTATACAAGTCAAAGTTAAACGATCGCGCTAAATAAAACGTACTTTTAAGATCGTCTTTTAAAAAATAATCTCATATAGTACAATAGTTGAAATGCATTAAAATGCGCATCATCAACTTCCTCACCCGGCTAAATGCTCAAGCGTGAACTCCGAATGGATTCGAATGGATTAAAATTCTCTGCCTTGGGAGAGAGACCGTGTCCACTCATCCCCCGGAGTATGCTCGTCGACAAAAGAAAAGCCACAAGCCCTACGGAGAATGGACATGAAAGAACGTCGTAGGATTCTTTAAAGGGGTTCATGAACTTCTCTCGTTCACCGGGTTTATCTCGTCGGAATTCGTCATAATAGCATACGAGCAGTTGTTCGTAATTACTGCTGCTCGTTCGTTAACGAGAGAAAATAGCGCTAAATTCCCCGTACGTCGAAAGAAAGCGGATTGACGAGTGCGTAATAATGGAACCTTTTGTCTATTTACGCCGTCATTTATAATACGATTCATAATTCTGTTCACAGAAAATTTAATAGGCTCGCGTTAAGTACAGCCTTGGCCATAAGTATAAAGCATCCCACAAATTGACTTAAAATTAAATTAAAAAACAGTTTTATTAAAAATAATCATTTTTATAACAATTTTAAAATGCAATAAATTGAGAAAACTTTTATATTTAAGCCTTTGCATCATAAGAGCTTGCGATAAATGCCTAACTCGCAGTTTCTAATAACTAAACGAATATATTCGCATAAATTAACATAAATTAATTATGTATTATTAATCAAGTAAAATAGATAGAAATTAGACATCACGAATTAGACATCTGCGACGTTTAAACGTTCGTTCTTTACAGTAGGTGTAAAAAAAAGATGTGGCAATTTTCGTCGCTCGTTACTCCCGTCAATCGACGATCATTAATTCATTCATTTGCGGCTTTCACGTCGCGGAGATTCCATTATTATCCGCTCGAAGATAGATGCGATTGTCAACGTATCTATATGTAACTGTCATCGCGTTGACAGGTCCCTCCACCAATTTGTCGAATACCAGCTGTTGCATTGGTTCCGGCAGCCGCATTGTGGTTTAGCCTCTGCCTTAGTCCCGCGACACCTTCGCTCGATACAGCGAACGTATATGTCGAAATGCGACGAGACGCAGGATAATTCGGAATTATAGGTACATTCACGTTTTTAACGCGGCGTGGAGAACGTTAGTTAAATATTGATTCGATACATACACACACACACATATATATATATATACATATAATACTTGTGTTGAGAAGCTTTATTCAGTACATCCCTGCCATGCATAAAGTGCACGCAGATACCATTTTAATCAGACCTATATCCCCCTGATACGCGCGCCGCCGCGAACTTTCCGCGAATTATGCGCCAAGTTTCGTAATGGGATATCGGCGGGGCGCGTCGTTAACCTAACGAAGACACTTCGTTTCGAAAATGGAGAATCGTGCAGCTGGGGAAACAGCTGCGAGTAATCGAGAAAAAAAATCCGCGCGAGTTCGCGCGGTTTCGCGAAAAATACGTCGCGATGACGCTTAAAGTATATAAAATGGAAATTGTACGTAACGGCTCTCACTCTAATCCCGGCGTGCTATCTTTCGCGTTGAAAAATCGCTGACAAGCGGGACGCTTTTATCTGGCAACGGCTTTAATGTACGTTCTCAGATGACTGGATATAGCCGCGGCCCGGCGCAGCGTGACGCGGCGCGTTGGTATATATATGTAGCCGACACGCGCGCGCGGGGCGTCGGCGTCGTAACGCTCTGTAACGCGTGTTTGTAACGGGATCTTAACAATAAGTTACGTCGAGCGCGGTGAAATAACGCGCTTGCTGCACGTCCGCCCGGCGATTATCATCGACAGAGGAGAGAGAGCACAGCCGCAGACCCCATCCTTTAGAGTCGATGATTAAAGAAAACCTCGTTCTCGCGCTTGTATGTTATTGCCGATCCTATCCCGCCGGTGGCGGCGGCGGCGGCGGCGGCGGTGCGAGCCGTTCGCCGGCGAGATAAGCTAATTTTAATTATCTCGCGGTGGGAGCGCGCTATTCGCGAACGGACACATCCGTTCTAGATAAGGCCGAATAAATGGGGATTCGGAGGCGTCTACGGTTATAACTATGTGAGAATCGTCGGCGGTACGCCACTTTCTCTCCCTCCCCCTCCCTCCCGTCCCTCGCGTCCCCGGCGCGCCGTGGCTCGCCGCCTCGGCTCTCCCAGGAGTTTATTGAAATTCTATGCGCCGCAGGATAAAACGTACTGACTTCTACTAATCGCCGCCATTAGTCCGAACGTTACAACTTCAACGGCGGGCCATTACTGGGGGGCCCCGTTGCCACAGGCTGCCGCCGCGCGCCGCAGCCCCCGCGTGCTCGGCCCGCATTTATTGGTCGCCCGTCTGACTATAGCGCGACGTTTACCACTGTCCGACTTTATTCCTACGATATCGCGGAAATTCCCCGTCGCGCCCGTCGATACCTATTATCGATTACGCTTAATACCTACCTATATACCCACCCGCCGCCGCCTGCTTGTAGTCGCTTAACCCGCTTGCTTTTAAGCGGCGGCGTAAAGCGTTTCCACTGGCCTGCCCGACAAACCGGAAGGGAAACCTCCCCCTGCGCTCATTTCCCGTAAAAGCTTTTACCGTTTCTGCAACGGGTAACTCGCCGCTATTTTATGTCATTTATAGCCGGTATTTTTGATGGTCTACGAGGAAACTAATTCGATGTGACTTATTTTCTTGCCCTCGGTATACGTCCGGGATTACACAATTGTCCGTTTAATTTTTTCTAATAAAAAGTGAGATATATACATCGAAATTACTTTCTTTTTATTTTGCTCTCCCTCAAGTTTTTAATTTGCTCTCCTTTGGCAAGGAGTATCCTGTTCAATTATTTTACATAATTATGTTAAAAAGTTACCCTCGTCCTTATCAGGTCAGTAAACAGAGTAAGTTTCTCTTCAACAGTTTCCAACCCGGTTCTAATCGCCTCAATGAAGGTGGCTCTTTCACGTAAAAAAAAGCCGGTATGGCATTTCAATAAGATCGATACGAGAGGTAAAAGCGCATGATACGCAAAGTACGAAAGGATAATTGACTGACCGATACGAAAGGACTTGCTCTATATATATATATACGTCGGTTGAGAAAAAAAGAAACTCGGACGAGGGACGATTTATGAAACGACCCCTTTTACGGCCTCGCAACTTCTTCGCGCCGTGTATACCTTACCTCCGCTTAATGAATATAAATCGTGAGCGCGGCGCGCTAAACTCGAAGTACCTTTGATTAGTTACGCAGGTATGCACCTGCAACGAGATGAGCAAACACCCTTCGCCGTTGCGAACTTTCCGACGCCCCCTGCCCGCCACCGCCGCCGCCGCCGCCACCGCCGCCGCCGCGTCGGATTTAAATCTCGGCGATGAATACCGTATAAATTTCACCGAGATGCGCGCACACACTCGAAGGGGAAATTAACGATAACATTGCGAAACTATACATTCACGACAACAATAATTGGGTCAACGTATGGCGGGAGGAAGAGGGAGGAGATGAAGGGCATGATGAAACTGTGAAAGAATAACGAATAGAATGATTAAGAAACAAAGAATGAAAAATTCAATATGCATATTGGATCTTGGGCCCGAGGATTATAACCGCGTCACGAATAGTGGCGCAATCATTAATTACCCTACCTAAAAATCTTCCTCATTGTTAACCTCGTCGTTACCCAGCAGCCACAATGTCGCCTCCTCCTCCCTGCCCTCGTGGGCGAACTCTTAATTAGGGAAACGAACAAAAAGGACTTCACGGTCCGCATGAACGAGCGACAGAGGGTATAACGATCGGTGGAAAAGCGGCGAGATATATGCGACTTGGTGAAACGAACGAACGAAAGACCGATTCACGACATCGTGAAGCATCGCGAAGACGGATACGCAAAGCGCCTGATGTGGCAGGATATTAATTTTAATGCAGTTTAATGAAGAGACATGAAGGGAAAAGAGAGAGATAGAGATAGATAGATAGATAGAGAGAGAGAGAGAGAGAGAGAGAGAGAGAGAGAGAGAGTCTCGCGTGAGCAGAGAATATCTACCTGATCTGGAATTTACACCGGGAATTTGTCATTTTATCGATCTTCACTCCGTTTCGCCACGCTCGTTTCGCCGCGATGCGAAGCGCGTGGTATAACACGTATCCCTATTATAGCCTCGGCTCGCGGCGCAGAGTTTCGCGTTTTTAGAAAAATTCCCCCGTTCAATTTGGGACATTTTGTAATTCCGCGCGTATCACGCGCGGAAACGAAATGTCGAAATTTCCGCAACAGGCTGGCAATTTAATAAGAATTATTTTTGCCCCGTTTTTTCTTTCTTTTTTTTCGTTAACAAACACGACGCGATGTGCTGCGCCGTTGTCGAGTATATTACGTCACTTTTTTTGCCCGAAGTGGCGCATAATATCAAAGTGCTCCGCACATTTCACTCGCGATATTTCAAGCGTGAAATTAAAATATCATTCCGCCTTCAACGCTCCAATATTTTTTTTTATCTTGTATACTTTTGTCTTGTATATTTCCTAATATATGCACAGTGTCCTGGAATTCGCATCCCTCATTTTTGTAAAAAATTTTCCCTCTGCCCTTCCGACGTGCGCGCATAAATACTTTTTAAATTAAATTCCTTGATTGAAATAGACGGTTATGGGACATGTTTATTTAGAATTGTACAAAGCGATACGAGCATATATGTATACCTAGTTCATTGAAGTTCAGCAAGCGAGCTCATACTCAGCGGTTTTCTTTGTGAGATTTAAGAAATATATCGCCACTCGCATAATTAACGATGTAACTTGACTACTTTCGTGAGAAAACGGGAAGAATCGGCGATCTCGTGTGTTATGGAGCTAACGCGAGCGCATCTGGCGGCATTAATATCCTCTATTATATATTGTATCATATTCTACCGTTGAAGAATGTATTTTTTAGAATAAAATAAGTTTTTATTTTTTATTCTCTCTCTCTTTACCCGGGGCGATTTCTCTAACGAATGACTTGGGCCGCATGACGCAGCTACGTATGAGCGTTCCCTGTGCAGCGCAGTCGGAGTAAATTTTCCGTAATATTCCGCGTCGCGAAACGTTTCCGTCGTCGTCGTGTACCGTGTCAGCGGTCCTACAACAACATTTAATACCGTAGCAAGCCTCGGAGCCTCTCTCTTCTCGGTACTACGCGAGGGATCAATATCCGTAAAGGCCGGCTCACCAAGAGCCACTGTATTTTCGTTCTACGGAATCAGCGGTATTTCAGTATACTGGTGTGACGCCGCTAGTCTGGTGACAGGTACACGGCCCGACCGATTCTATGCGCAATTTTTAAACATCCGATTATTCGCGTACGAAAACACCACGTCGCTTCTACTATATTTTTCTCGACGTCTATAACTGCTGTCGACCGCAATATCTATCGAGAGCTTAAATATTTCGGGGATCTGATATTTTTGAATTATTTAAATTGAAAAAAAAAATTATAAAAATGTGACGACGTGAAGAAATTATATATGTGACGATGTCGTTACAAATTCCAATATTTTAAAGAATCATGTTCAACTGTAGACAATCGTGATTTAATATAAATCTCTTCTCGTGGCGTATATATACATACTGATATCAGATGTATGTTTAATGTTTTGAAAAATGTACGTTTCACTCTACCGTTCGTCAAGTCTGCGATTTTATCTAACCGTGTCGCGTGTGTCGTAAACGAGTGCCTATCATGGTTACTTAAATACCTCTTTAAGAGTACACCTAATTCCAACTTGAATGAGCAACTCGCTGAACAAGTTCGTACATAAAATTGAGATTCACAGGCCGTGAAACCAAAAGGAGCCCACTGCGTCAAATTAGTTCCACTGTAACTTTCGCCGCTCTAATATACATTTTCAACCTGGTCACAGCCACGTCTCTACCGAGTCGCATTTCGCGTTCCTATGGCGAAGATCAATTTTCAAACTCCCGCAATTTTGATGCTTAAAGTCGTTACGCAACCCTGCACTAGAAAATTCGACATCTGTTGTGATCTAAAAACAAATTTTCTACATTGCCGTATGCTCCTACGTTGTCTCATTAACGCAGTTCTAAAACTGTAACAATAATTTAAAACTCCATTTCTCGAGAGCCACAATTTTACAAAATAATGTATGCACACGAAGGATCTATTAGAAGCATTTCATCGCAGCGCTGATCGCATTAAAATGTCGAGTACAATTTTGCCGCGCGTTACATTGTTTGCGGGAAAAGCTTGAAGCAAATGCGGCTCCCTCTCTCTCTCTCTCTCTCTCTCACTCCTTCTTCATCCCACTTCCTCTCTCGATGTACTAAAGAGCAAGATCATATTCCAAAAGCCGGGCAAGCAGGGCGCCGTGAATCTTGGCCGTCGGAACAATGGCGAAATGGCACGTACACCACGCGTCCGCGGTAGTAACTTAAATGTGCGTACATTTACTTTCCCTCGTGATTTATGCCCTTTAACTGCGGGGTTATAAATGGCCGAGTATTACCGCGAATATACCGAGATCTCGGGGATAAGCCCGGGCTAAATGCACGTCCGCTCATAGGTCCGCATCATGCGATGTACGTTCGATGTTCATTCGCCGTGGAAGTAATATCGATTGTCGCGGTGTGCCTTCAACCCTGTTCGTTCAATTATAATGTGGCATTTAATTGCTTGTTAGTTTCCCTGACTCGGCAGGTCTCGCCCCCGCAGCTCATCTCGAGTGTATCATTGGAGCGAGATCTGCTTCTCGTATTTTCATATTATTTTTAAACCCGCTTTGTATTCATTGTCATACTGTTGGCAACATTTTTCTACTCTATTCAAGAATTCATCGTGGCAAATATGTCTGCGTAATTACAATTGCATGAACTTATTGACTGACCTGATATCAAATGCCAGAAAGGGTTCAATGGATATTATAATAAATCATCGGTGACTGCGTGAGACTAGGAATTGCACGTTCTATCCTCGCTCGCTCGCCCGAATCGATTTCCTTAAGCTATCCAGGTTAAGGAATCTCATCGTGCTTGCTCGTACTGTAGTACTGCCGGCCGATTGTTCAAAGGGTAACTCGTTCGGGTAGTGAACAAGGTAAGAGGCAAGAAAGGACAAGGAGAAAAAGGGTAACAGAAATAAAAGGAAAGTAAGGGGCGCGGACCTTCGATAAGCCTCTCCGGGGCTCCAAGTTCTCTCAGAATCAATCTCGTCCCATCGAAAAAATACTCTTCTAGATTGCCGGACGTGGAAAGTCTGAGAGGCGACGTTGGCACGGTAATTGCGCTCTTCCAGGAACGATAAAGTCGTTCGCAGGTGCAACCGAATTCCTGGTTCCGCCAAGTAAGCTTTCTCTTTTTCTTCCCCTCCTTTTCTCTCTCTCTCTCTCTCTCTCTCTCTCTCAAAACACGCGTCTGTGTCCGGTGTATTTATAGGATTCAATCAAGTCGGACATTTCCGGAATTTCGTTTGAGATTCCTTCTCTCCATGCAAAGAGTCTTTGCGTGCTTAGAAACGCCAATATTATACAATATGCATCGTCAGAAATTTTGTTAGATTATGTGCATTATAAACGTGTTTTGACGGCGATAACAAACTTGGGATCAATATTTTAATAGAAGCTTGGTGGCTCAAACGAAAATTCGGGATTTACCTGAGGCCAAGATACAAAGGGAGGAGAAGATACGCCCTTCGACAATTATAACAGTACTTCTCCCAGCTTTGAAGCTACCGTTGAAGCTTATACACACACATGCACGCACACATAATCGCAACATTATGTGAGACTTCAATAAAACGCCACACTGCAACGTCATACGAAATTTCGTACCGGGGCGGTTTCGCGTAAAGTCCCGCTCGGCGAAATCTCCGGAAACGCTCTCCCGTCTCCCTGTTGCGTGAGCGAACACGAGAACACGTTATGCATACGTATGTATGTGACACATGTATGCGACACATATGTAACGGCGGTGCGCGGAACCTAGGTGAATACCAAGGTGAATACGATGAGATCGTGTGTGCGGGGGAGAGCCCGGAGCCTCGCGGCTCAAGGATGCGGAAAGAGCGACTACGTAGGTACTCTCGGTTGTCGAACCGTAACGTCATAAGTTCCAGGTAACCGTACTCCCCTGGGAGTACGTTTACTCGCACTTCTCCCTCCCTCCTCTGCCGTCGTCCGGAGCCGCGCCGAGAAACCGAGGACGGGTGTGTAGAGGACCCACGGACTTTTGCTGGCTCTCGTCGAAACAAGGTCTCCGAAGAGACCCGCTGCAGTCGCACTTCACGCGCATTTTTTTCCGCGGCCGCAAAAATTTCTCCGCTCATTTCCGACCACATGTTAAATGAGATTACCCGTCGACGACAACAATATTGCGTGGCGAACTGCAACACGCAGCAACGTCACGCTTCCCTTGTTTCGCGTCCGTTCTTGCGAGACAGAAATTTATTCGCCACAACAACGACGACGGGATTTATGGTCGAGGAAAATCTTACACGAAGTTTCATTTTGGGGCTCGTTATACGAAAAAGATACGAAACTTTCGTTAAAATAAATAGCCGTATGAAAATAAATTGTATAATAATTGGCAAAATTCTGTTTAATAAAAATAAGTACTGATTATTTATTACCTATATGCTGTTTCATTATTCCTAAACGAGGACCCGTGAATATTATTTTAAAATCTCTGAAAAATTCTAAGCTGACTATCGTCTATATCTAGGATTTGGAAGTAACTTGTAATACGCGTTACTTGTAACACGTGTCGTTATCGTTACAATTACTTTTTTTTCAATAACGAATGGACAACGACATTACATTGCCTTGTTAGTAACGTTAATAGTAACGCTATATTTTTGAGATAACGGTAACAAATATAATTGTTATTTTTATCGTTATTTCGTATACGTACAATACATATGTATGAACACATACATACATATGTACATACGTGTATAATAGAATTTTAAAAGAAGGGAGTGTCATGTTTGATCACAACTACTATAGATCTTGTATTGAACTGGACAATTAACGACATAGACAACTGAATGACATTTAAAAAAAAAGTCATCGAAATTTGGTGAAAAAAACAACGAGGAAATTGTAAGTTTTTTAATAATGATAACGGTAACTTACCGTTGAGTTACTTTTATAAAATAACTTTCTCGAACCTGGTATTTTTTTAGTAGAAGTTTAATAGTTTTTACTTTTGAAAATACACCGCGTACACGTACACATATGAATTTGCCTAGCTGCGGCGGCAACCGCTTCCAGAGATATGTTTAGATACGCCGGAACTGTGAACACACGGTTTTTCGGTATTCGCATAACTGTGCATGCTCGAGGAGTTTGGCACATGCCGCATCGCCGAAATACCAAAATCCGCGTGCGATGTCTCGACGATGCCGCGCCGATGCGTTACGGCGGCCGCCAGGTATTCGGCGACGCGGCACGGCGAGCGGTAAATATTTGCCGGCGAAATTCGATGACCTCTTGTAAAAAAAAACAAAAAAAAACTGTACATCGCAATTCGATGGGACCGTGTGCGGTCCGATTCGTTTGCGTCGCATTTCCAAATATCGCGAAACGCTTTCGCTCCCGCTTTCCTTCACCCTTCCGCTCGACATTGTGATCGATGACGCATCAAAGCGCAGTTCAATTTCGGGCACCGCGAGTACTACGATTGGCGGGTCTTAACGTTGCCACCTCGAGGGGCGAAATGGAAAATGGAAATCGGGTAAGGAGGAAACGTAATAAATGAATTTTACTTCAGGAATATTGAAGCGCAATATCGGGTCCGGACATGCTATTTTTGTTAACGGATGTTTTATGCATGTCTTTCCTATTTTCTTTTTAAATTGAAGCGCGACATGTATCGAGTTGAATTAGAGTACTAATGAACTCTTGAACAAAAATTCCACACATTTAATAAATAATGAAAATAATAAACTTGTCGACGCTTTATTTTATCTATTTTTTCCTCCGCGATATTATTTATAAACCGGGCCGTGTGCGCGATAGCTCTTATTTATCCGCACACACAGATATATAATCGATTGATCGCGAATTTCGAGAGGGAATTTGGAATAATGAGTACCGGCAGCTGTTATCATATATATCTCGTATTTATAACCGTGGAAAAATAGCGAACCCGGATTTTGTTATAAAATGCCCTTTGTCACACGCGCACGTTTCCGTCGCATTCATTCGGTTTCGGTATGTGTCTGTGTGTGTGTGTCGCAAAAAAAAAACAGAAATTTCATTTTACCTTTCTCTTATCGCGGAAGGAAGGAAAAGAGAGGGAGCGGGATATATAATACGTGTTGATAAAACGAGCGGATATACGATCAAAAATAAGACTGTATTGACAACACACCGAAAATAATATATTGAAATTGATTACGGACTGGCATTGGATTTATCGGTCCTTCGCATGATATGCGATACATCAATTATAAGTCTCTAAATTAATTATTAATCCTTATCGGTAAATGAGGGCTTAAACTATGCCGGTTGCTAATCACAGTCGCGTGCGGTTGTTTGCTCGAAAACGTATCGCGAATGAATGCAACGCAAATGCGAGTGCACATTTGTGAGTGGGACCGGTTATGTATACGAATGTGTACGTGCACGGGATAACGCGCGCGCATTTCGACGCAACGATGGTATGTGTGTGTTGTGTGTGTGCGGGCCACGCATACGTTACCGCCGTGCGCGGATCATTCTGTAATAAATTGAAAAACGGCAACGTTAGTGGCGGTCGAATTGCTTCCGTCGCGTTGCACCGTTGTTCGAAATTCGCCGCTTTATAAACTAAAAGCGTGCCGGCCGCCGCCGCCACCACCATTGCCCGCTCGCGCGCCGATAACATCATTACGATCCGCGCGCGCCGCTCGTCACAGAGCCGGAACGTGTTTTTGTTCCGACCTCACGTCGGATAATGTTAATACATAATGCATCGCCCGGCGTATATCTTCATTTACAAGCGAAATTAATCATTAATTCGGATTCAATAATCGTTCGCGTTTTGTACGTCGAGAGGTGTCAAGTGCGTCGAACGGACAATGCGCCCACGCCCGTAACATTTATGCGCGCAGCGTCACGGATTATATTATACATGTCAAAAATGGGCATTACCCCATTATGTCATAATGCCTTTTTAATATTCGATGAAATTGCAACGAAGTTATTAAATCAAAAGCGGTAATGAACATTAATAGTTATCACGTTGGAAAGTCCTGACGTTCCGCGCGCGTCACGTTTCATTTAAATCACCTCCACGCGGGGGATGTATTTTATTCGTACCCCCCATTCGTCAATTATTATGATTTTTATCCGTCAAATAAATAATTAGAGAGCGCCTGCCTCTCGCAGGTAAAATACCCACATTTATGAGGTTAAGCGGTTACACGGCGTTATTTGCGTATGCAAATTCCAGATGACAGTCAAATTAAATATCTGCTTAGAGCAGCGTTAGCTTCTAACCGTGACACTTCCATATGGAAATATGAAAATCCTAAAGTGCTAAAGAACTATAAAAAAAGTACTAAAAAATTCTAAGTTTTTAAAATTATAGGTCAATTTCAAGCAGAATCATAAGGCTCATAACTTGTTCTCGTATAAGAGTACAGAACTTATGACTGCTTATAAGTATATGCAATATCTTTACAGACAGCTTCTTGTTAGTCGTAAGATTTACGAGAAATCGTAGATATTTACGAATGATCGAACGTTTTACAGTACGTATGGAATTACAATGTCAGTCATAAGTTCTTACTCGTTTGACGAGAACAAGTTACGAGTCTGATGACGATTCTGCTTAGAACTGATCCATTAACAGGTTAAAGAACTATATATAGAGAATGCCAAAAAAATAGTCCTACGACTTTTCAGAAATTTAAAGAATTCATCAAAGATGAGAATTTAAAGAATCCGTCAAAGATTGGAACACTGATTGACCCGATATTTATAACAAGACGAGGCGGGAGATTTGTTTCGCCTCGGGTGACAGCGAATCTAAGGAAGTCTAGGAATCGGGCCAGGCGTACCGAAATATTCGCCATCGTCGACTACTATACGGTGGTAGTAGGTCGCACGTGTTCCGAGCGTAATGAGCGCACGTGTCATTCTGGGGGGCGAGAGAGAGAGAGAGAGAGAGAGAGAGAGAGAGAGAGAGAGGGGGGGGAGAGGCACGTAATAATTCGAAAAGTGGCGATCGCCCGTTGCTGTTACACTCGGGACGCGTCATCCGCGCCCGTGCCGCTCCGGGTGTAATTGCAGAGCGTAGCGGCGTTTGCTAGGCGAAATCGTTGGATCGTGCCGAAAGTTCCGGTATCGCGGCACCGCGATTCGCGAACCTCGCGTTGCGTCGCACACAGTCGAACGCCCGGGAGCCCTCCGCCGGAGGGGGAGGGAGGGAGAGAGAGAGAAAGAGAGTGCGGCTTGCAGTTTCGGGCACGACAATGATTACGCGCTTGCAACTGCTGCGCTTGCAGGCACCCAGCACGAGCGAAATTGCGTTTAATTGCGCTCGCGGCCTGTGCAACGACGTAGCATGACGAATTATCGGCGCAACAGTCATAAATAAGCGCGCCCACGGGGGGTGTGTACGAGTAGGGAAAGTATACGAAAGTGACGCTGAGATATTCGGGTCATTTATCACGAAGAGGCAAGTATCTCGCGCCAGTTATTTGCCGCTTTTGAGGAATGTTCGTATGTTTTCGTGGAATTATCGATCATTTTTTTCTTCGCAACGTGTCGCAGTTCTGTAATACGGAGTAATCTAACTATTCGAAAGTGCCGGTTTCCACAATCTCGTTTCCAAAGTTCAAAGCACGATTAAAACTTTTTAGTTTAATAATTAAGTTATTAAAAATTAATCTGTATTACTACATGTTAAAGTTCCCTTAATTTATTTAGTAAGATTAATGAACTTACGCTACGGGTGTGTTCCTGTCATCGGCTCTTATCCTTTAGATGATGTCACATTTTGGAAGCACCTGGCAAAACAGAAAAAAAAACGGTTATTTCAAATAGAAACTTCAATCTAGGGAATGGTGCGATTACAAATTCGTCAGAGACTATATTATTGAGAAATCTATAAACGCGGTACGGGCTGGCCATTCGCATATTCGTATCGTATTACGGAGCGGAATATCGCTGGCAGATCAATTTTTTCGCTGCTCCGAGAAGCAAAGCAGATGACATGACATTATCGATAGCAATCGCAACTCGCAGCAGCGGTTATGACACGTTTAATCAAGTTCTACGGCGGGAGCTTCATTACAATTTAATTGCGTCGCGCGAAGGAAAAGCTGTGAATCGACGATACATATACGTAAGGTCATTACGTAACATCGTGGTGTGTCACGATACAGCGAAAGTGATCGTCCTCTTCCAGTAGAGATCTTAAATTTATTACCTGCACTTGCATTTCTCTGTCATTACCGCGCGTATTGGAATTTTTATCGACATATTTTCCTTTTCCCGCATTTAGATGAAACTTATATTTACTTAAAAAAAAATTGATTCCTAAGTTAGAATAACGTAACTCTTATAAATTAATATTAACGATATCTTACAAATTAATATCCAAAATATTCTGTTCGCGCTATAACTGGGTCAACACACTGAGCCGTTTCCATTTTTTCGGCGCTCTGACCGACCGCCTATCTCGATCACTTTTAAAACCGCCACTGGGTGACGCTAATTGAGACGAAGCATCACGCGGAACGCCTCGCGGTACGCGCATTAATAAATCATACGCGGGAGAAAAAAAACAAAAACGTAAACGCGCGCGGACGCGAATCGATAAACGCGAGCGGGGCTGTCACGGAGAGAACCTGTTTAAACCCGCGAAAACGAGGGGAACCGACGAGCCCCAGCGCGGGCGGAGACTTGCGGCGCCCACCGGAATAATCTCATTAAATAAGTATTCGAACTTGTCGAAAATCCAATAATAAGCTGCGCGGGTGAAACAGAGCTCCCGCGCAAACGTAACCGACGGGTCGTAAGATCGTGCCGTATTCTCCGCAATTTCTAGGCAACTTCCGCGCGGAATGCTCCGTTGCGCAATTACCTGACGGTACGATGGATATTATTGGGATTTTCATATAAGCCGCACTTGTACAGTGTATCGAAGACATTCGGAAACGAGAAAATATTCTTATATTCTTCCATAATTATTAATTTCTAATGCTGTATAATAAATTTAATTAATACAATTAAATTGAAAGCGTCTTTAAAACGGTCGAGGCTGGGTATTGGTGCTGGATATTGGTGCCATAATAATATTTAATGTAAATTCTAAATACATCTCTTCAGTGATTTAATCGTGCATTCGATTACTCTCGGATTTGCAACGTAATCATAAACTAAAGATAGAATAATAAGATCACAAATTAAATACTTATGCTGATAAGCATTTTAAAACACGAAGAATTTATTGTAAAAAATATTACTTCAAAATATTAATTAAATTTAATTAAGACATAGAAATATTAGGCATTAAGATTCGCTTTGGCCGAATAAAGCTTCTTTTGCTTAATTATATTGTTCACATATCAAATACCATTTCCCTATTATTATTAATTAAGTCAGTTTGATAAAATAAATGTACAGCGCGGGCATAAACAATTAATATTTTAGTGTACATGATATTGCTTCAGGATATTAATCAAATTTAATTAAGATATAGAAATATTAGGCATTAAAATTCGCTTTGACCAAATAAAGCTTGTTTTGCTTATATTGTTCACATATCATGTACCGTTTCCTTATTATTGTTAATTAAGTCAGTTTGATAAATTAAACTAAATGTATAGCGCGGGCATAAACGATTAATATTTTAGTGTACAATATGATTAAATGATATGTGATTATCATCTACGTTCATATGTGTAGGATTATATGTGTACATATTATACATATATTAGATTCAAATCTTTTATATAATTTAATTGCGCGCTAACTTAGCACGCGTAAAAGTGGAATAATTATCAATTAAGGCATATACGAAAGTATTCTTGAGCTGAAAATATTCTGAGCTTCAGTCGAAGATATATTGACAGCTCATACATAATCAATACGAAGAGAGGATATTTTTATTTATTGGATCTTATATCGAAAAGCATTGCGAGACGAAACGGATGAAACGAACAACGATTTCGTCGTCGAAAATTCTATAAATTCCGCTTCTTATTTTACTTTGGCCGGGAGTAAAGGACGTGAAATGAGACCCGCAAAGTGAACTCTGGCACGGAATCTAAATGCGAACGGTACGCGTGTGCCATGAACAAATTGCGGGAGTAAAGGCTTTATCATTTCTGTATGCTAGTCTCTGGTCTTGCCACAAAAGAAATCCACCAGCGACGCGATATAACGGAATTTACTTCCGATTCGATTAACTTTTAATTTAACAGTCAGAGAAATATATACAGGTATAATGTATATAATAAAACGCGTACTTTGACCCGGATCGAATATATGCGGGATATTTCAAAAGATGCGTATCGTATTCTATAGAAAGAATATCACGAGACGTCGATTTACCTGCATACAGCGAAATTTCAACTTTCGCTTGTACGCGTCTAACGTAGCCTCACTGACAATACATACAGGAGAGCCTCATATCTCCCCGTCTTGGATCAATATATCCGGACACCGGAGCCGGCGGTATGTCGATGAGGTACGAATGCTCGAACGCGCGCGCAAGCAAGCAAGCGATGGTTACGCTGCGACCCCGGCCTCGCATATAGTTGAGAACCTAATCACGGATTTCCTAGACAGTCGTAAAATCCTTATTAGGTATTCGGGCCCCTACCTGCCGTAATCCACGGCGGAACTATAATATCGTGCTAATATTATGCATGTTGAATCGCGCAACTCGATATTCGCATGCCACACGTATTACATCGGCGCGCGGGCGCGGGCGGTATGGCGCGGCGCGGCGCGGCGCGCGCCCTTGTCCGGCCATAAATAAGGAGCGAAGTAGTATTAGCCGGTAATAAGCTCCCCGAGTTTTACGAGAGGATACACTAGCGAATAAACCGATCCGAAACGGCTAATTCATTTACGGCAAGAGATTTATATGTGCCGGCGAGGTGCAGCGTTCCGTGAAACCCCGGCATTCGGCACAACGCGATGTCTATATTATAGACATGTATATTTCGCTGAATAAATAATAGCTCTATCGTATAATTTGCAGCACGTACGTTATAAATTGAAGAAGAGGCTAATTCTTTTTACTTTTTTTTTCTTTTTTCGGGACATGCCAGCGCGAATTTGTTTTCATACCCTTTGCAAATGGGCGGTAGTCGCGGACTATCGACCGACTGACTAATTGCGAGGAGCTTTTCCGGAACGTTCGTAGAAACGCGATAATCACGGAGAGCACGAGAATTTTCGTCCGCGAATGCGTGCCGGATATAATTGGACGTCCAGAAAAATGGCAACGTTATACCTGACAATATTTTATAGTAACCGCTTTCAGCGCTTCGACGCCGAGGCTCCCGGGAGAGAGAGATAGAGGTATCAGGGTGGGATTTCGTGAAATATACGCCGACCGCGGAAATTTCTTCTCTCGTCGCGTGATACTCGTTATTATATTGACCGTCAACCATAACATCTGCGCCACCGATTACTACGTGCACTAATTAATTAAATCGGAATTCTATAGAGCTCGAAAATCCTGTGGCGATGCAGAACTTGCCTCGTAAGTCGTCACGAGGCCGAGGCAAAAGCTTAATCCGTTTACCATTTTCAATGGAATTATCGTTGCAAATTTAATCACACACTTAATTGAAAAAAATTTCTCCAGATATCACAATTAACCTATATTTTATTAAATCCCATTACATATAATTATGCATCCCATACGCTCCCCCGCACATCGTTTCGTATTTCTGCGAATTCCGAATGGGGAAGCTATTAATTTTTAATCAAGTAATTTCGCCTCTCAATTACCTATCTCAATCGTATTGCCGTGCAATATAATCCCTAAAATGCATTTCCCATTATCGCGCACGACGATCAAATGTAGAACTATAGCATTTTCTATATAGATATTCTCCCCACGACTTTCGATTCCGAGGGACGGTTGAAATAATTCTTCGGGGAATTTAATTTTCAGGACACGCAAGATATCGCCAACCTATCCATCTGGCTATCTATCCGGTCGACCCCGATCTTCGGAGCCCCTCTCGCATATGCGCATTTCCGCCCCCTCGTATATATGTACGCGCGAGTGCCTCGTGGCCTTTAGCTCGTGGGGACGGACGTATTAAGCGGCGAATTCTTGGCGACGTTCCGGGGGTTGCACGGTGGCGGCGGCGGCGGCGGCGGCGGCGGCAGTATTTTCCCTCCGCCGCCGGCCGAGAGCGACGAGTAACCTGTCCGTTGGAGCTCCGCCGCCGCGAGCTCGAACGTGGGACGTTCCGTAGGACCTGCGCGCTCCGCCGGCCTGGCGCGGTTCAGTCGCTTCTACCAAAGCGGCACTCACGTTCCGTGTCCGGACCGCACGCGCCTTTGCCGCGCGCGCGATACTGTCCTGTCTCTCTCTCTCTCTCACTCTCTTTCTCCCTCTCTCTTTCTCTTTCTCTCCCTTTCGCCTCTCGTTCTCCCGGCGATCGCCGCCGCTGAGCATCCCGCTGTGCCCGAGAGAGCCCACGGATCAATCGCGCGGATTCTCCGCGCGGGCCGAATCGCCCGAGAGATATCCCTCTCTTGAACCGACGAGATTTCGGAACGATAGGATCACGTTCGCCGAGCGGAGGAACGCGGCTCGTTCTCGCGATCACGAGATGACGAGTGGCGAAGACGCCGCCGATTAACAGTGTTGTGAGGGGAACCGGTTGTTTGACAAGTGATCAGTGAACAGATACTCCAGTTTTCAGTTAGTGCTACGTGGAGCGCGACGAGGAGCGCGATCTTCGTGAGCGGCGATATATTAATAGGTGAGTCTTTTTCTCTCAATTACTATTGAAATTTGCCTTTTACGATCTTCTAACAGTCTCGGTCGCGAGACAAACGCGCGTCCTAATAGTACGATGATATAAATCTCTTGCGCTGACGGGCGGGATACGTATGTACGTAGTAAAGAGCGACGTTGAGAAAGTGCACCGCTTCCCGACGACGGTCCACGTTGACGTAAACGAGCGGACTGATTCGACGGATCCACGTGTATCACGTTTCTCCTCGGTGAATTACTCTCAGAGGTCGCGAACAACTTTATGCGAATTAATACACGTGCTTATATTCGCAGACGTGACGAACGAAGACGGAGGAAAGATTTTCTCTCTTTCCCTTCACTCTTCGGCTGTATCACATGATTATGCGGCAAGTTTGGCGTGTCGTGGGCGTACAGGTTTGATGGCCTAATTACAAAGATTGCTTATCGCCTCGGAGGATCGCATACACACGCGGAACGTAGAATTCGGCTAATTACACGACGCGGTACGTATATACGTGCGCCTGACACTCGCGCGGAGATCGCAGCCGGGTGATAAGCGTTGATCACGGCGCGTCAATGTCAAAATGCGATTTCCAAGTGGGCTGAGTCAATGTGTGCTGTCCTCTTTTCGCAGTTGATGAACGTGATACGTCACAATCGATCATGGCGCGTCGCGACAACGTCGTCGAAAGCGGAAGTGCCTTTCTTTTTCTGTCGCTTACGCGAGTAAACTCCTTCGCGCAGGGACGCATCCACGAAACGAACTCGAGGGATTTGATCCTAGGGTTGCCTGCAGGCGACATAATTAATCGCCGTCGTCATCGATCGACGATTCACGTTAGCTAACGACTATAGGAAGAATTAACGCACACAGATATCGCGTTGTGTGATGCACTTCTAATTATTGCCGCTCTCCTCCCTCTGGGATCGTGCGAGCCTTTAAAGCCGCGGGACGTGCATCGTACATTATTCTCCATCTTCGTCTTCACCGACGAGAGTAGGTGATTTTAACCATTCCATCCTTAGTTATGGCAGACTCGGTCGACTATTAATAAGGAGGGAGATCTCCGGGCTGCCTTTGTTATCAAGCATCATGTCACAGTATGAATTGCGGCAGTTCGGCTCTGAGCCACTGAAGCGGCTGCTATAATGAATGGCCGATAGTTAGGTGCTCGCGGAAATATCAGCGCGTTTCATTCCAACTCGCCGGACCTCTTTCTCCTCCTCGAGACGTCACCGCGTTTCTTGTATAAATTAACAGTCTTTCGCTCTTTCTTTTTCTCTCTCCTTTTTTGTCTTTTTCTCGTTATCTACATAACATTAATTGCATTGCATATGTTGTAAATTCACGTAAGCTTCAGATAATATGGTGAAAAAGAAATTTTGGAAAAACAAAAATTAAATAGAGAGTGTGTTAATGCTACACACAATTTTTATATAAAATAAAATATTATCATATATATTATACACTGTTAATAATTCGAATCAAAATATTATACACTATTCTTAAAATATAAAATATTATATATATAAGAATAATGTATAATATTTTGAGGATTTTATCTTCCAGTTGAAGGGCTTGCTACAACAGGGAGCTAACCTACATTTTGTAGACGGAGAAAATAAACTTTAAAGTTCATTACCTTAATTTTAGATTTCGTTTTCGTTATTACAAAATGTAGGTTAGCCGCCTGTTGCAGTAAGCTCTTCGATTCTAAAATAGAAAGATTTAATATGGAATTTTTTACACACAAGCGATATCAATCGGATTGTTATAAATTCAGGTACAGAACTAAAAAATGTAAGGTATAAAGGTTGGCGACAATACTGTAACGTCTGTATAGCTCATGTCAAAAGCAAAGCAGAATCTAACGATCATTATGATTGTTGTGAATCTAACGATCGAGATAGTAATTTGTAAACAACGAAGAGGTTTCAGTAGATTAGCCACTTGATAATTAAGAGTACGTGTTTTGCAAAGCTACAAGACAGCCGGTCGGTTGAGCGAGTTAATTAACGTGGGATATGAACGGATTCATCGGGAATACACATCCAGTTCGAAAATCATCACTCTCAGCGGCGGAACATGACGCTTCATCCTAATTACATTATGGCTGACTAACTGCAAATGCGTTCCAAATTCCGAATTTCGGATTATCGTACGTGCATCAGCGTCCGAATTAGGTGGCCCTCGTAGAAGCGACGGTACTTCTCATTTTATTTCAATTGTGACCGCACTTCGAAAGAAATTGTACTAAAACTATAGTCGCAATATGCTTAATGTATAATTAAATGCAATATGTAATGTATGTATAAATGCATAATTTAATAAACATTAAATTGTTGATATGGCTTTTGTCGGCTGTTAGCTCGTGAGTCTTGTTGTTGTTACATATTTTGTGCGACGCTGTTAATGGAACGAGCATGAGTTTATCACTAGACCTATATCGACTAAATAATGTACTTGGGATTTTATCATATAGAAATCCCTGGGATCAAGAGAGCTGAAATGTAAAACGGGGAATGTATGAATAACTTACAGAAGAAATGTTCCCCCCCCCCACTCTCTTCCTCCCTTTCCGAAAACTGTTCACCTTAATGCGGACGAGAGATCGTCAAGGGGTTAACAATCGATCTTCTAGGATCGACGAATAACGTTTAAAATTCAAATGCCAGTTCAATGGCTGCGTTGCAGTTACGACGACTGTAATGGTGTAACATCATTGGGATAAAGGAATATAAATGAGAATTATAATACATTTAGATGCGAAGTAAGAGCAAGGAGAAAGCACATTATTGAACCTTCCACATTTCAACTAATTGTAGATGCATTCCTACTTTAATTCAGCGCCATTTAACATTTGAATTGATATCTTTTTGATATAATAGATAATATATGTATGCCTCCAGATACCCATGTCAGAAGTGATTCTCTGAATAATGAGCATGTGGAACGTATACCATATGATTTAGGAACTTACGCTGTAAGAAATGGAGAAGGAGGGACAGAGATGGATTGACATTTAAATAAAATAGAAGAACAAGATATCGAGAAGAGGATATAAATTTTAAGCATGCGAGTCATGCGAGCATGCTAAAAATTCCTACCAGACCGGCGCACATCGGGGGTTTCATTTATGTAAAATACATTTTCAATAAACTTTTTTATTTAAATAGATCGAAATCCGCACGACCCTTTTCTCCATAAAGTTTCCGCAACGTGGAATATATCCATTCGTTAATCAAAGAATTTCAGCAACTCGAATAAAAGTCACGTCGCATAATGAAAAAGAATCGAGTCTCCTACATACGTCGTCATTCCGCGCATACCCGCCCGCACGTCGGAGAGAGATAGGGATAAAGACGGTAGTAGGATGCATACAAAAGATGACTTACGCGTACGGGCACGTATACGGGCCGGGAGAGCACACGAAGATTCATGAACTGATTTCGAACAAGCGCCGACAACGTAACTCCGGCGTTATATGTCGCACACGCCGTCGCGGCATCTCACCCCCGCGTGCTCGCATTTAAAACAATCTCACGCGACGTAAGTCGCCCGCCCCGACAGAAGGCGGAATTCACGAGAGACGTATATGAGATTGCACCGCGGGAGAAGAAATACGTACTGCGACTCCGACGACGACGACGACGGCGGCAGCGGCGACGGTGAAGGTTGGGCTTTTGTCATCCGCCGCGCCGGCGGGCGCGCGGAAAGTCCGCGAAAAAATTCGATAGTTTCATTCCACTTTTACGGCGCCGTAACGCCGAAGATTTCATCATCGCGGATACAGACGGGGAAAAAGACGCGGGTAGGTCGGAGATGTGAAGGGACGACGGGCGAGGATCAGTCGAGCGGAAAGGCTCTTTCGGGGCCGAAATACATGCGGCTATGCAAATACCCGGTGGGGTCGGGCGTTCGAGAGGTGGTGGGATATGCATCTTGGGCGAATGCCCCGGCGTATCCGGCCTTACGCCGGGGCTACAAGTAGCTCGTATAGAGGCTGCGATCGAACCTGCATCCGTCGTTGGTATTTCATGAGAAATCGGGCGAAATCGATCGCGGATCCGGGTGAGAGGGAGGCCGAGAGAGGGAGATGAAAATAAAAAGGATGAAGCCAACGAAGGAAATCTTCGAGTTGTGGAAGGGCAGGAGAAGGAGAAAGGAGTTAAACAAACGATAAAAAATGCCAAACGAGTTACCGTTATTGCTGTTATGGATACGGGGTACGCCTGCCTTTGGCAGAGTGTGAATCTCCCCCGTTGGAAGTTCCTAATAGCTATAGTGCGATAATTATGGAAATGACGCGCCGATGCCCCGCGGACGTGTTCGATCATATATAGATCGGGATAATGCTCCCGAGCGACGGCGGCTGCGCTGATCGTTTTTGCGCCTAATCGCGTATTCCTGGAAATTGACTTAACGTCGATTTTCTATGTAAATGCCCGTGCCGTGCACGGAACTCATGACGATTCGCGGGATTGCATTTACTCGCGATCTACATAGGGCCTTCATTAATGCGCTTTTCAAATTCGTTCTTGCTCGTAATTTTTTAAATGGTTTACATCACAAAAATACTGATCTTTATTTGGCGGCACGATTCTTTTCGTCTAAATGTAACTTTAGTCTAATTTTAAGTACCACTACTCCAGTAAGTCAGAATTCGAATCTAGGTCTCTCTACTATCTAGCTGTATCTTCAATTCAACCACTAAGACATTATTATTCAAAATTGACAATCAATTTAATTTGTGATATTATTCCAGCTTCAGTTTAGAATTGCGTTTCAAGTCTGATAATAATCGATGCGCAGTTTTTTTTATACAACTGAAGAATATATTTAAAATTTATATGGAAAAAACAATATACTGAAAAGTCTAAAAATTTTGCCGGATACAGATCTGAAAATACTTTTGTTGGAAATTCAAACTGGTTATTAGAATATCAAAACATTTTAGTAATACTCATCATTTTTGAGTCATCAGTTTCAAGACAAAAATGAGATAAAATTATTTTCAGATTTGCATTTAACAAAATCGTTTTTTCCGTGTTAGAAATTATTATAAGCACTAAAGATCCGCGCTTTAATCGAATAAAACTCTTTTTACTTATTTATTTAATTCCTTCTGCTCCTATTTCAAATTGCATTTCTATTTTTATTTCTGTTTATAATAAATGCATCCAATACAAAAAGTACCTACAGAAATCAAGATAAGAATAATAAGTAATCAAATATATACCGCTTTCGTTATAATTTTATTTCCCCGCAAAAGAAGTCAAATATCCTCAAATAAATATCGATTTTCACCGTTTACGTTAGGTTTCGTAAAATCGCTGATATCGCTACCTCATCTTACAATTGTTAGAATAATTATCTTCCCCCATTGTGCAAAAGTTTCAATTGGTTATACTTTAACCAGCTTTTTTGCTTGCAGCGCAGAGAGAGAGTTTACGTTTTCGAACTTAACTGCTTTTTCTTCTCCGGCTCTTTAATTCGCTCAGCATTCTCGCGATTGATTTTTTTAGTCCGCTCAAACACAGGAAAGTTTCTTTATAAGTCTCCGGATGCTTCTCGTTTACCAGTAAGATTCACTCAAACAGCGGTATAAGCGTAATCGCCGAGGAACGATACCCGCCATTAGTTCGGCACGCTCTCTCGCAACGGAAGCTATAACAAGTTTCTTGTAATCATCCCCGGCGTCCAATTGTCTTCAAACTGCACGTTTGCTCCTAATTATATAGCCACACGCGATGCCTGAAGTATGAAAATTGCGCGTGGTGCGCGCGCGCATCTCTCTTTGTATAAAGAGCATCGATAATTATGTTGTAATTAGTGGTTGGCGAAATAATCCCGATACTATAGGTTCATCACCGAAGAGCTAGTTGCCTTTGTAAGATCGACAAGCAGCGGCTTAAATACATTCTTGTGATAACGGGGGATATTAATATAATAGGCGCTCTCTCTCTCTCTCTCTCTCTCTCTCTCTCTCTCTCTCTCTCTCTCTCTCTCTCTCTCTCTCCCTAAGATATATATAAGCGGCAAGTTCATAAAGTTTCGAACGATTCTATAAAGTTTTAACGATCGTCAAACGTTGAAGCTACGGAGGTTTTGAAACGGGGGCGCATTTTAGTTTTAAAAGACTTAAGATTTCTTGTGAGAGAGTCGCGCACCCCCGTATATACCTTTATACATGTGCACTCGAGCACTATCGTTCGACAAAGAGGCGTGCGCGGGAATAATGGAGACTTTACAATTTTGCAAACATCTATTTATAGAACTTGCAAGGTTATTCATCGAGAAAATTTCGCGAGAATAACCAATCTCGAATAATATTGAATAAGATAAGCAAATTCTATAAAATAAAACGAATAATGAACAAATTATCGATGGCGACAAATATTCCTTTAAATTTTCATAATTTTAAAAATAAATGATTATCATGCCAAATACACAGCCTTATAAGTATAAAGCAGCATCCCCGTAAAATGACGTAAGCGTCCTGTATTTATTTAACGAAAAATAAATTAAAAAACAATTTTATTGAAAAAATAATATTTACTTTTATAACAATTTTAATATTTTGTTAATCCTTGACTTTTATTATTGCCTTTTTCGAGAAAATGCAATAAATTGAGCGTGCTTTCTACTTATATGATCAAGACTATAGATTCTACAGATCGTAGAGCTTTCTTTTGTATGCAGAATCAAGTATTACGCTACTAATCTGTGCTGATTGGCGCACATTTTATAGAAAACAATAAGCACCATCGCGTAAAAAATAGGAAAAGATTGCGAAGCTTGTTTACAGTCGGACATGCATTCATTTTCGCTCGCTGGGGCTGCGAGCGGCCGATCGTTACGGAAAAATCGGTCAACGAGCGGCCGTAACTTCGCAGACGAGCTCACGTTGCAGGGAGGATAACTTCGTTGATATGTGCGCGCAGTGCTCACTCGCGTTTCCTCGGCGTTTCGTCAACTGTAAACTTTTTTTTTTTTTTTTTAAATCGACTGGAGACGTGTTACATCAGTAATGCTCGTAAAACTTTTCCTCGGCTTCCTTTTACACTGAAGGGGGAAAGAAAAGGGAGAGAGAGGGGCATTTTTGCTAATCTTGGACACAGAACAGAGCAATTAACGACATCTAAGAGCCTGAGAAATCGTTCTGCTGCCAACTCCCTTCGCGATGCTCCTCCCGTTCCTTCATCCCCCACCACCTTTGAGACGCATGTCTGATAACGCCAATACTAACCGCCCGATTGCACGACCAAGCGCAATAGCTTTGATGGCTGCGACGGCTCTCCCTTTCTACTTTAGCTGTCAGCAGCGAAGCACTTTTTGCTTTCGGGCTCGGGTTCTGTCTCTTCCGGATGACCCTCAAGGCCTTCTCCTTCGGACTCGCGCTCCGTTCTCACCTCTGTGGCTGTAGTCGTGGTCGAGAGGCCGTAGGCGATGACGACGACGACAACGACCAAGGACTACGACAACGACAAGGACGACGAAATGTTCTCTAACGGGGCTATGCGCCGCAGGCACACCGATGGAATCCGAAGCCGCCGAGCTCGAGTCACCTCTCACTCGGCTGGAATGTGTTTCTCGGACCAACGTCTCTCTCTCCGCCTTGTGTGCTGCACGTTACTCGGGCTCCTGTTTGGCGCTGTATATCTCGATAACTAAGCGCCGTGGAGACCAACCTCCTAGGAATGCTGGCCGAGACGCTTTGCGCGAGATAGGCCGCCGTTGCCACATCCTCGCCGATGTTTTGGACTGAATAGAAATCCGAGGGTCCCTTTCCCACGCTTGTACGGACACTCGTAGGATTCTGACCTCACAAAGGGAGGAAACACGTCCGCCCGCCTCCACAAAGCGGACTGCTGGTAACGCTATATACAAACGAGCGAGTTCACTAATTCACACCGTGAAGTTTCAAATGTATGTCGAGTATATAAATATAATATATTGTAACGTAGTACATTAAGTAATTTATCACAACGACAGAGGCATTCTGTAAATTAATAGTAAGTAAAATAATAAATTAATTGATGAATGAAACAGTAGCAAAGATAGCCGCAATAAATGAATAATTATTTTAATAATTAAAATATAAAATGTTGTTTCATTGTTCAATTAATTTATTGTATAATTTACAGAATGTCTCTACCATTGTAGAACTTTTCTATTTAACTTAAAAAATTCAAGACATCTTATTATTAAATAATTATTAAATAGTTTTGTATGCAGAAAATATAAATAAATATCGAAAACTTAGTATACATTAATATACTAAGCTTGATGAAGAAAAGTATCGTATAACATTCTTATTCGGTCAAAAGACTTAAACCAGAATACAGTTCGCGGAAGCTGTCATGTTCTTGGAGTTTATTCTCAATCACCTCAGATTACATAATTTCAGAATATGCTTACTAGAACCTTTGACGTTTAAGCGAGCTTTGCTGTGCTGCTTCATAAGGCATCACTGCAAAATCTTATTTTCCGGTTGTCAAAACAAATGAGCTTGCTATAATTTGAGATGAAATCTCAGCGAAGGTCGATTTGATAATTCAATACTTTGAAGTACATTTTACCTCATTTTATGTATTACGAATATATAGTGTCTCGGATTAGCGACACTTTTATTTACGGATTATTTTATTAATTAATTTAAAGATAATTTAAAATTATAATTTATAATAATTTTAATTTCAAAGCTGCAAAACACATCTAAAAAATTTTATATAAGTATTTAGAGGATATGAAATGGACAAAATAAAACCTTCTTTTCTTCATTAACAATTTTAAAATTCGTTTTCGACAGCAATATAATTTGGTGCTCGTTAAGTGATACTTTATATCGTACCCCATTTATGACGTATATCCTCTCGCGTTGTTCGTTGCCAAATTTGTCTGACGCAGCTTAGCATGTTATTTCGCCCAAGCCCGCTCTTACGTACCCTAAGCGAACTCCACCATTCTCGGACTACATCCAGCGGTCATGCGAAACGGAATTACCTCTCGTCGAAAGAGGATGGGGGGGGGAGGGAGACAGAGAGTCTCTCGGTTTCGTAATATACGCACTACTCTCTCGGCGCATACTTGCAACCGAGGGCACAACGCGGAAGCGGGCGAATATCTATTTTCTCCCCCCTCCCCCCCCCGTCTCCCTCGGTTTCCGCCTGCGCCTCCTGGCTGTTGCCGCTGGAAGAACCACGACCGGTGCCCTGCGAATGCATGCTCGGCACGCCCTACGTCTTGGCCGAAGTATTAGCGCTAATGGCGACTACATTTTCCCCAGCCCTGAAACTCGCCCCGACGTCCGACGTAAACACACCGCGCGGGGCGGTATACGCCCCGACGCTACTTTCCGTATCTCGCTTCTAATTGCACTCGCGCGTATCTCGCGATCTTGCCTACGAGCTCGCAGCGAGTACGACACCCTAACTGTGATAGTTATGGTGCCTGGCCCTTCCGGCAACTACTGCTCCCATCTGCTTTTTCCCTTTTTCCATCTCTTTTTTTTTTCGCGAGGGAAGACCTCATCCTTTGCTCCTCCGGGCAAGTACTCGGCAGAATCGGCGGAAGCTATACTCGGACCGGGTATAGCTTCCGCCGATCTTGCCGAACGACGCGACGCAAGACCATTCTCCGACTTTGGAAATGGAGATATCCTGCCGGACTCTCGTAACAGTGCGCGGCGCTTTTATACGATGACATCGACAAAAAATTCTTGCCGCGAGAGAAGGCACGGTCAACCATGCAGACGTAACGTCAAATGCGTGGGAATAGAATGTCTGCGTCGAGAAACTCTGCTAATTAATCGAGCCGGGCGGGACGCCGATGTAAATCCCGCGAATTTTACGGCACGCATTTTAATTGCCAGGTATAATTACCGTGGCGCGTCTCACGGATCCTGCAGTTAATATAGGTAGGTACGCGAGATGCATAGCTGCGTTAATGGAAATTGCATTATCGGCAGGAATTTTTCTTATATCTAATAAAATTTATGCAACGAAACTTTCCTGCGTTCCGTCTTTTGGTAACAATACCCGCCCGGCGTAACAGGATTAGTTAAAGACAAAATTTTTTTATAGATTTTTTGGTCGGTATGCGTTATATATCGCATGCTCCACGCGTGCACTCTCGTTGTCACGAAATTAGAAAAGAAAATTCCGGTATGGAAAACGGGAAAGTCATGGTAAAGTAAGTCGTGGCTACGGCGCCGCAAGATCAAAGGGTGCCCGTGCTTTTTTTCCCCCGTGAGGTTGTAAACAGGAAATTTTCCGTGGAATAAAGCCAGCTTGAGACAAACGCGAGCGGAGCAGCACGCGACGCCCTCTTGTTTGCATATGAAAATGTAATATCCTTAGCAAATTTACTCGGGGACGATATAATCTACGACAAAGAAGCCGAGAAAAAAAAGTTACTGCAACGGCCACGGCATCATCATCGAGGATGTAGGGAAAATCCTACATAAAATTATGGAAGATGTCGGCGAGTCGGTTCGTCAAGTACGCCATATAGTCGGCAAATTAGAAATTAGAAGCGGCGTTTGGTGCTTTTTTCCCCACTGTCGCGTTCCGTGCTCGCGCACATTCGAACGCATTAATTTCTCCCACAGGGAGAGAATCGCAATCGTAAAGTGGCAAGAGCGAAAAAGGTTCTCCCTCTCTCCTTCTCTTTCTCTCATCCCTTTCCGGCAAAGCCTCGCGATGTTAGTCGGATAGGAATTATTCCGGGAGCTCGACGCGAAAATTCCGCTCTAAGCCGACTATTCATCCCCGCGGAGCTGCAACTCCGGAAGTAAGTCGCGCTCGAGAGAGAAAGAGAGAGAGAGAGAGAGAGAGAGAGAGAGAGAGAGCGCGCAGCAAAAATGATGAGCGCGCGTCCCCGATATCAGCAAGTCGGTACCACTCCGCCTGTAACGAGCGCGTCATCCGCGCGTAATTCGCGTAACGCTTTTGAGTCCTCTCCCGCGAGTCCTCTCCCAGCGCGCCGCGCCGATCTTACGCGGAGCTTATTCCGAGGCGAATACTTAGCTTATTAGCCGCGCCGCGTTTCACGGTGAATTTTGCCAACCTCACGGGATATACGCGCGCTCCTTCTTCGCAATCGCGTCGAGTCGCGTCGCCTTCGCTACGTCGTCGCGAGACGACGAGCTTGAATTTGCGTAATTGAATTTCACGTTTCCTTTTTCCATTCGGCTCCCATGTCCCGCCGCTAAATTACTTGCATCGCCGAGTATTGAATTTATACCTCGGACTCTCCTTTTCCTTCTCTCCGTTCCTTCCCCCGTTTTCGCTTCTGCTCCTCGCTGTCAGCGACTGTTTATCGAGATACCATATTTCGGGGAAAGAAACTCGGAGATTATTCGCTTGAATGGACGAAAGAAACGGCGAGTAACGTTAAATTTCACGATTTTACTTCGGGGGTTTACGAGAGGAATATTTTGTCCCGGGCAATGCTCGATGTTTACCTCTCTCGGCTGTGCGCGCTTTACATTTTCGCGTAGTTAAAATAATTCAAATCTGAGCTCTGTAGCAGAGTGTCTTATTTTCCACGTAAATTAAATATTCGTTCTTTCTTTTAAAATAAAGAAGAAAAAAATCATGTTCCCAGCCGAGTGTCGCATCATCCTACATTTCGTCTTCTCGTTCCTCTCTGTACGCGTTTACTTTGGAGTTACGTTGTTTTGCGATCGGCTTTAACGCAGCGTAAGATTTATACCAACATAAGATATCGCGGACGGATCTTTCACGAAAATACAAAGAGAGACCAGCTCTTCTGCCCTTCCTCCGGCTTAGACTTTCATTCGACGTCTATTTGAACGCGGGCGTCGTAGAAGACACAAGAAACAGCCCGTCGGAAATCCTCCTTCGATCCGCGTGTCGTTAACAAAAGCCTCTCTTGTCTCCTCCTCATGTCTCCTCGGCGAAAGCACGAGAGAGAGCCTCTGGAAGGATGCAAAGGACAACGAAGGAGATTCTCGTCCGGATAAACAGCCGAGTATCGAGTGGAAGCCGACCAGATGGAAAGCACAGATCTTCAAATATTTAAAGTTATCGTCGAAATCCTCTGCGGAACTGTGTGTGCGGGGAAACGTCGGGAGGGAAACATCGACGCGCGCGAGTCAAGTTTTCGAAAGAAGTTCGCCTTCTCCCCCTCCCTGCCGAGCTCCCAGGAGCAAATTCGTTGACCCGTGTCTACTCGGTCGTGTATGCACGCTCGATCGCGCGTGTGCACGTACACACGTGTGTATATGTGCGCGTGGCGTCGATCGAAGCACGGAGAAGCGGAGCGTCGCGCGGAGCGCGTGACTCCGCTCGAGACGACTTCGCCTGGAAAATTTCGATCCTTCTTTTCATCACCGCCATCGCCGCCGCCGTCGCCGCCGCGTCAATTGACGCAGAGTGCACTCTGGCACACGACTTGGCTACCTCCACTTCGCGCATTTCACGCGCGCGCGCGCGCGCGCGGGCGACGATGCATTTTCTGGTCGCCGTCGCCTCGAGGATTAGCCGAGACGATTTCGATATAGCGTTATCGAGCTTCCGCGTCGCGTCGCACAAACGGGAGGCGAATATCCACGTCGAGAGAGAGAGAGAGCCGAGAGCTTTTGCCCGTGCACTCGAGAGCAAGATCTCTCTTCCCTGTCGTCCCCGTAATTTCGGCGAGCTAGCGAAATTAACGCCGGTGTCTTGGATGCTCCATTTATCCCGTTAATGTAATTTAGCATAAAATCAAGCGGCAGGATTACGCGCGCGCGCGCGCGCGCCCCCGGATCATGCTAACATCTCCGACCAGACCGCTTGCGTCTGACAGCCGGAGCGCGGAATTGACGCCAAATTGTTGCGAGCTCGCGAGCGGAAATTGCAGATTGTAGCCCGGGATGAACGATGTGGTTTCGCGTCTAAAATCGAAGTGTGTTCCACGTCACAGATCAAATATCAAATTATCTCAGAATTCTGGATGTAGGGATGATATACTCTTCTATAGCGGTAAACGCTTCGCTCTCTTCAGATGAATAATTTCGCGTATTCGCATATGTTTATATAGACATCTATTTTAACTTTGCACGGAGGGAAGGGATAATTTACTAAAACGTGACGTCTATTTCTGTTAAGTTAAACTTCGACGTCGTAATTAGGTTACTATTAGCATTACGGGCGCTCATTAAACTCTGATCAAACTTTGAGCGGGTAATATTCTGTACGGTATATATCGATTATGATAACTATGTCGTTACACGAACGAGTAATTCGAGCGAGAGGGGTCTCTTGCGAGCTCGAGTGCCTTCGCCGATCCTCTTTTTTTTCTTCTCTTTCGGATTCACGTGGAGTAGTTGCGACCGGGCGATACGCCCATGGCAAATTGTTTACGAGGCGACAATGGCGCGACTTGGGTGCCGGGGCAGAAGCGTTCCCGGATTTCACGGGGTGAAAGATGCAGGAGAACGAAGAGGCTATCTCGCGAGAAGGACAATAGCCGGGGACAATGCATCATTCTCCGGCCTGTTTCGCTTCTGTGTTTCCATCCCTCCCTCGCTCCTCCGGGCCGCTTCGGGGATGTGTTTCGAATCTCTCTCTTAGGCAATTCCGGAAACAAAAAACGTGCGATGCGTCCTTGATGGCACGAGCGCTGATGGGCACTCTCGGTGAATCTCGAAATTTGCCCCGCGAATAAAGCGAGGCGCCCTCACGTCGCGGCGCGCAAACTTTAACTTTTTTTTTTCTCACGAAAGATACACCGGTCTACTTGCGACCGCGCTTTTCTCTATCAAAATTTCTTCCATCAACTTTTCATCGTGGCGGCGCATTTGTTATTGAAAACGTAAACTCGAAGAGCGTCGTCGTGGCCCTTCCCATCGCACTGGCCTGTGAAAAGTTTTCTTTGTGAACGGGAGAATATAAATGCGATCGACCTCTCTTCTCTCCGCCACAAACGGACGGGATTTCTAATTTTAACAGCCGTCATTTTGTCATTACTTAATATCTCTCTTTCGTCGTTGTAATCTCGTTTCTTTCCTTTCCCGACGGGGAGTAAGTATGGCAGGCAAAAGTTTAATAATTTCTCAAGCGGCAGTCGTTTTCGTCTTTCACCAAGACGAAGCTTCAACGTTACAAGAACTGCATTCTGAGATCCGAGCTTGAAAAGTACACACTTTCGGGGCTAACAAGTTTGTACTTTTATTGAGTACATTCGCGCGGCCGTAAGTGTATATTCGGCGCCGAATGCTTTATACATATATTGTCCGATGGCGGCCGGACAGTTTTGAAAGAGGAAACTCGGTTCGTTAAAGAGCATGCTCGGCGAGATAAGAAAAGCGTCTTCCGCGCAGAGCCCACGCGGAGTCCGCGCTTCTCTTTTGAGAAAGAGGTCGGTTGCATGCAAAAGAAATGAGCGCATGCAAAACGAATGCGTTGAAAAGACCGGAGATAGGGCCGGGCCCAGCCTCTGCAGCATCAGCCCGGCACTAGGCGAGGAAAAATGTAAACGGCTGTTTAAGATACAGTCTGTGCTTGAAATTTATGCAAAATACGTACTTCGGAATTCGTGATATCGCGGAATTCGCGCGGAAATGCGTCATGGTTCGCGCGTCAATTTACAAATTGCATGAACCGTCGCGTCGGCGGCGTTCCTTCGTCCGCCCGTGAATTTTCACATCTCGTGGAATTTCGCGTACGTAGGTAGTACGGATGCGATGACGGCGCGCAGTTTCGTCGCTGCCATTTCATTCGAGCGTAAAAGTCGTGCCACCAGTCGGCGGTGGTGCAGGTGATGATGGTGGTGGCGGCGTGACGTATATATGCGTTCCAGAAAAGAATGTAACCAGCGTGCTTTAAGTGAAGAAGCGTTACGTTCGCTCTCTCGGCGTAAAAGAAAGGTAAAAGAGAAGCGGAATTAGCACTTGCACGGCGCTGTCTCGCGAGCTTTCAAGCACGCAGCTGCGCGCTGCTACGACGCTGAAAACTTTCCCGTTCTCGTTACGGCTGTTTATCTTTTTGCATACGCAACAAGCGCCCGCGCCGGCTGTAATTACCGCCGTGAGGAGAAAACGAGTTTTGAAAGGAATTGCTCCAGTTATTCTTCCGAGGCCAAGAGATCCCGGGGGCAGAGATTCCGTAAAATGTTTCCGCCTAATCGATAGAATCCTGATCCTTTAATCAAGCGTCTCGAAGCGTCAATAACCTAGAGAACATGTCCGAAATCGGGACATACGTATATAAGAAACAAAAAAATATCATTAAGATATTAACGTCTTCTAGATATCATATATCAAAAGACGTTTTTAAGACGTCTCATGTCCCGAATTTGAACATAATTGTTCACTTGAGAATCGATTACGAAATATTTCTACAGAGCTAAATTTTTTAAATTTAAAAAATATAAACATACATATGCACGAATAATTTAACAAAACTGTATAAATCTATGCAAAAATTATGTTTATACGAATACGCCGCAGGTTAAAGCACGTACTGCCTGCGCCCCTTGAGAATTAACTGTAATTAAAACGACATAATTGTGCTGTGTTTCGAGAGACCATATTTTTCCATAACAAAGATGAATGACTGGAATAAAAACGTCCCTTTAGCCAAGCCATTTATATCAGATACGTATCTCTAGAGGGTACTGGACGGCGAAAATCAATTCTCTCTGTAATGGAATCAACAATTCTCAATTTTTCTCCGCGAGATCACGCGGGGAATTATCCTTTCATGCAGTATTCCGCTGGTCGTCACTGTCATTTGAGTAATTAAATATAACGTAAAAAGCAGAGGCGGAAAAGTGAGGTGAGCGCGAGGCGAGAGCGATTCTACCGTGAATATAGTATAGGGAATGGCGCGGGAAAACTTTCCCATGAAACCCGTCACGCACAATATTTGTCAACCCAACATGCGTCACTATAACGAGTTACTTGTTTATCCGTTAGTTTTGTGATGCCGCTTTGCATCACAAAAAGCAAACGCGCTAGCTTGTACAAAAGCACGAAAACGGCGACCAGAGTGTCGTGACGATTCCGGCTGATTAAATTTACGTCGTCCGTGTGATCAACGATCACGCGAGGAACGTAAAATAAAAAAAAATGAATGTAGGACGAAAGGGAGCAAGCCGCATCTTGATCGATACCCGAGAACAACTTGAACGCGTCGTGTGCTTAACGTGACGAGGAAATGAAACTCAGAGAGGTATGACAACGCAACGCGAGCGCATTTCTCATTGTTCGCGCGAGAAGTCGTAACGATAATGTGGCTGAAATGATGGCAAAGGAATAGTACAAGAACGGTTGGCAATATCCCGCGCGATATCCTGAGCGCGCTGCTCGTTCAGTGGAAAAGAATCGAACTTCGAGTAACGCGGGAAGACAGACTTGGCACACAAAATGACATTTTCGCAATGCCGCCTGCATCGGAGGATGGCAGATTTTTCGCTCCTTCGTGCCGCCGCCGTGAGGGACGAGGGAATTTCCGTTCGATCTTATTGCGGCAGACTGATGCGGGGGCGAAAGAAGGCGCAAATTTGCGCTATCACATCGGACACCCAGTCCATCCATCACAGCTGCCACTGTTCTTTCCGCGGAGGCGGGGGACCGCGATACACCCGAGGAATCCAACGTTTGTGCCCCCCCTTCCTCCTACCGCTGAGCCGGTCTGCGGTCGAAACATGTCGAAAATCTTACGGGCGCGGGACACCTGTCAAATTAACCGCAAACAATTTGTACCCGGAGAGCAAGAGAGCGGAATCGAATCGATTGTGCCTTGTGGGAATACCGCAGAAAGCCGCCGCTATACACACGAAGACATTGACAGTTAAACTCGACAGACTGTTTTTAAGATAATTGCCGGCCTCGCGATCGAATTAGAAATATGAAGTTGCGCTCGCGGTGTTAACAGAATTAAAACTTTGAAAGATCGGCCATTAGCGTCTCTTCGTGTGACGATTATGATTGATCGACGTTACATCTGAAACTCGTTTCATCACCGTCGATCACGGGCGGAGGCGTGAAGGTTCCCACAAACTTGGGAATTTACACATATATGGCACGGAAAATTAAATTTTTTTTTTCTACAGGAGAGAAATTATTTTCACACCGCGAAGAACTAGAAAGTGGTAACGCATTGTAGCGTACAGAATTTGAATCGTCCGGACAAATAAATTAGAAGTATAATTAACAAATTGTTTAACGTACTTTCCAAACAGCGCACGTGTAAAAATTGCAGTTTGTTGTACAAGATAATAGTACTCGTTTTATGCCGTGCCTATTGTTATTACCATGTCCTACAAGCACGCGTGCACGTTATTATGCTAACCCGCGTAATCACGCGATGCCGAACGCACGCTTTGATGTGGACATCCGATGCTGTCAATAACGTAAGTACCGTTGAATCGCGATTACATGGAATTCAAAGGGACGCGATTTATCGATATCAAGGATATCTACTCTCATTCACGCGCGCTCGTTAGTCGGTCGGAACGATGTTCCGGACGCCGCGATTTTACAGAGTCACGTCACGTTACGGCCGACCAATCGCGTCGATGGGAGTGAGCTTTGTCACAGCGAGGCCTTTTGTTACCTAACGCGCTATTATTTTATTAACGACATTAGTACTCTTTCCATTGGATTCCTCATGGATTCATTAGCGCACGCTGCAAGCGAATTGAATCGGCACGATTAATTTGTACAGTAGAAAATATTTTGTACTTGTGTGATTCATTCTAAACTCTTGTTAAAATTTTCGATGTACTTGAGTGTTAATTTAACGTAATGTAATTTATGTTATTTAAATTTTTATGTTAAATTAATATTTAATATTTCTTGGTTTTAAAATAACATAATTTATGAGTAAGTGAATAAATAATATAACAATGTAGGTTTGTAAAACGTAAATTTTAAGATAAATGATGAAATAAATAAAAGAGGAATGTAGGTGTTAATTTAATATATTATAAATATAAATTTTTTACTGAAAAAACATGTTTCCACAATTTGTTTTTAAATTGTGTCAGTTGTGTTACACTTTTATGTAACATTTGCTATTTTTTAACATATTCGTTTTTTGTTAAATTAAAAATTTGGATGAATCATTTGAAATCTGTGAAATGTGTTAAATTTAAATTTGCCAAATGTGCAAACATGTCGATACTGTCACATCATTTTTGTCAAAATTTTTTTTCTTTTTTTGAGAAAAAATACAGCAAGCGATCGTATTTTTATTAACTTGATTTTTCGCAAATCAGGCAATAATTTCTCTCTGAATATTTTCAAATGTTCGATAAGAACCGACTTTAACGTAGCACCATTAATTAATGCATTGCGGCTTCTAATTTCCGCGTACATGCGGGCAAACAAGGCGTATTTGATAGTAGTACGCTTGAGGAGGAACGCATGCAACTTGGCCGGATCGTAGTCGCGTGATCCCGGAGAGAGAGGCGTCTTATCGATTGGTATATTAGCTCGACAGGCTCACTGCGGGCTGGAGGATCGGCAACGGGGGCGGTCTTGGGGGGTGAGGAGGAAGAGGGAGGCCGGCATCGTCTATGTCCCTGATACGGGGCCGCGTATACATACGTACATAATATTCCGAGCCACCGTAGGCGTGGTCACCGGACGGATAATCTATGTCGTATGCGAGGGGCCTCGTAATTCCGCTCGGATGCACCGCTAAGTAAAGGGTTATTGGCAACCGTTCCTCGCCCAGCGCGGTTCACACGGACGGCACTCGTAGTAACGCGAACTGCCAGATACGACAGACACGGGAGAGCGATTACGCCACCCAGTTTATGGCCGGGGTCTGTCTGGCCTCGGCGCGCCTCGCGTTTACAGAGCGATACTATTTACCCGGCGCATACAGGCCGAACCAATTAAGGCTTATGTGCTTTTGTCACCTACCGACAGGGTAAACTTCCTTCGGGCAACATGTCGGCATTGTGGCGTCTCTGTGCTTCCTTAGCATGCGTAGCGCAAACTCACCACAGAGTTGGTATCCCCTGAAATCCGAGCTCAACTCTACGATGCACTCCGGGGGAGAAGTGCAAAATGACCCTTTACCCGGCTCTGCGCCGCGGCTTTTCGAGAATCATAAAAACTTAAAAAAAAAGAAAAGTTTTAAATGCACCGTGGTGGTTTGTGTAATTTGTGTTTGTTAAAGATTCAGTTACGATTGTGGATTTGTATCCAGTATAACTTTCATATTAGCTTAAAATTTCGTAGCCGCAATCGCTTTTATCGCGATATCATCAAGTGTGAAAGCCGGCGCGCCGCGCCGGTCGATCGGCCGAAAATAACAACGGCAACGGGGATATTCGCGTGGCTTTTAACAGATATATCGATCGCGCGGCGCGCGATTGCGGTCGAAAGGCTCCGATCGCGAAAACGAGTTCGCGAACGCGCGGGCGGGCGGACGGGCGGGCGGTCGGTCGACCGCGCGATTTACGTTCCGGCCAATTAATTTGGCCGGTCGAATCGGGGATCGCGATCCGCAGCCACAGTGCGCGATCGTCGCGCGGTATGTAAGTCGCCGCGTTATATAGCTCGGGCATGTTACGAAAGGATAGGCGCCCGCGTACATGTACCGCGTCTGCTATTGGCAGGATCGATATACGTGCGATAATAGCAGCTATAGGACTCCTCTCTCCATCTCTCTCTCCCTCGTGTTCATTGCCTAATAGGTCATACGCAGCGTACACTCCGAGAGCCACCCGCTGCCGTCGTTCCACGGGCTTACGTACTCTCGGTCGGCGCGCCGCACCGCGCCGCGTCGCACTGCGCGCGTTAATCCGCACGTGCAAATTCGCGGCGAGTTTGTATCCCCGAGCGTGCCGTGCATAGTTGTGACGAGCGCCGCGGCTCACGTCGACAGCTCGACGATGACACGCCCGGATCGCGACGATGGCTTTAGCCCGGATTGACCTTAATTTTTTATTTACGTACAGGACGCAACACTAAGAACACAGAACGCGAAGAACGCGTCCTAAGATCTTTAGACAAAAATATACGGGTTTTAAATCTATATTTTGAAACACGGTATAATCGTAGGGTGAGATGAGAATAATATTGCGAAGAATAATACGCTTGGAAATTTAATTGATACACAGTAGAAAATTTTGTTCTTGTGTTAGAAACGGTCCTTAACAAACTTTTGTGTGGAATTTTTAACATATTCGATTGTTGATTCAACATAATGTGATAATGTTATTTGAATATTCAATATTAAATACATATTTAACATTTTTTAGTGTTAAAATAATTTATAAGTGAATAAATAAAATAAAAATAATGTGAACTTAAAACGTAAATTCTAAGATAAATGATGAAATGTGTTAAATTTGACATAAATTTTTTCGAACTGTTTAATCAAAATGCGCGTAACCTGTCCTTTTCTTACAAGAAAATAGTATCCTGCGCGGCAACAAATTAACATATGGAATCTTCACGAAGTCTTTTGAGAAAAATTATATTTTATTTCATCAACGAGATATTTGTACGAAATTCTGTATTAATAGAGTAAACTCGCGCAGTATCGCGTCAGAGGCGGATTATTTTTCCGGGGCAGTAGAAAACGTTAGCATCCCGCACTGTGACTATGACACCGTATACATAGGGGTGCATTTTACTCACCACGCAGCGACACATGTCTCACGTCTCTCGCATTTATATGCGTCTTCAGACAGAGCACACAACGCGGTTTAATGCCACAAAACATTTCGTGTGTGCTCGGAACTGAGATGTGCGTTGAAAAATTCTTTTAAAATGTTTTCAGCTTCGCAACACAAAAGCTAATAGGAGAGCTATAAGTTCTTGACGTTAATAATAAATGTTTCGCTCGCGAGCTAATGCCGAAATTAAGAAAATCGCTCGGCGACGCGATGCATCTTTGTTATCGACGCATCGCCGGGGATTTGTCACAAAGTCGGGGAGTAATTGCGAATTGCGAAACTTCGATATTCAGCGGGACATTAATCACCGACTGTGACTGCAATTTCATCACGTAGATAACGAAGTGACCATTCCGGATTCGGTACACCGCCGCTCGTGAGTCCAAAACTTTCTTTTCCCTCATATGAAAGCATATAAAGAAACTTTTTTAATTGCAAACTTTTCGGGTGCCGTCGTGATGAGCGGCGCGCTTCCTTGGAACTTAATGCGTTAAATATATTTGGGAGCTATATTGACGTTGTAAATATTCACCCGATTACCGACATATTAACTGCTTGGCGACTGTTGACGCGTAATTTACCCCCCCTCATCGTGCGCGCGCGTTGCACAGGTGTGCTTATATCATTTTTATCGCAGAAGTTACGCAGGGCAACCCGGCAATAGCCCGGGAACTACACATCGTAAACTGTTCAAACGCGACATATATGACTCGTCGCAAGTAATAGCTCGTCTTCATGAATGTTAAAGAGGATGAGACTTACGCGGCATCTTGGAAGTGTTCGTCATACCAACCAGATGCACATTACGTTTCGCGCGACACTTTCCTGAACGTACTATTTCCTGGAAGTAATATTTAACAAGGAGACTATCTGTTAATTTCATATTGCGGACGAGCAAAAAACTGCATTAACTTTGCATTGTTATATAAATTTGATTTAAAAAATTGTAAAATGCGAAACTAAATCTTGAACATTGTTTTAGAAGATTTTAGAATGTTCGCTAAAAATCAGAAACAATAATTACTAATTAATTCGCTTTTACTTGCACGAATGCATATTTTTATCGCGCATTCGTTTGATTATTAATTGTGAGTTAGACGCAGTCTGTTTTTATATTAAAAAAACACACATTCTTCTAATATGTACATTTTCTTCGTGACCCGGACGTCAGTCGAATAAGTATCACAAGCTGTCGATACATCACGAAGGGGACAACGGCGCGGCCAGCGTGAGCATGTCCGCCGGACGATATCTCTGGCCGATAACCCGGGGGCCCTCCGAAATCTGGACGTGAGCACATCGATGGTACGGTATGGCGGGGCTGGCTACTGTGGCAGGGAGGAGCCAATAAAACACACGTGGCGATAAATCGCGCGTGGTCGCGCGGGCGTCGCCGTGCGGGGCAATAATGGGCGCCTCGTGGCCCGGTGGTCGACGGGAAAGAGAGCCGGGCGGAGAAGGAGAGAAAGAGAGAAAGCGGTTTCCCCGGGAAACAGTCGGAAACCGAGAAGGGTTACTTTCTGGGTGCTACATATAGGAGGGCCCCGCGCCACTCGGCAACCGTCCATCCGTTCGTCCGAAAGCACTCGTGTACCGTGATCTATCGCCTTAACTCTCCTACAACGTCCGGTTCTCGGTCCCCCGGTTGTCGAGGAGCATCTCGCGCTCACCGACCTCACCTTGCCCGCCAGTGTTATTGCACGAATCACGATTACGCGATTTCGATTATCGATGCCGCCGAATGAAGCGACATTGATCCATTTTGTATGCTATCCCAACGGTCATTGAACTTTCCCTTTGCGAACAATCGCGGGCGAAAGAAACCGAATGAAATGAATCGAGAGTCGCGATTCGCCCGTCGGGGATGTTTTCCTCTCCAGAGATCTGCTCAAAGGCATATATGGCGATTGCGGTGCACGTTTCGTAAGGAGAGCCTTTGAAGAAAGTATTCTGGCGGGGTTCGAGTTAATCGCGTTACGAGTAGCGGCTGGGAGAGTAATTTCGTTGTAAAAATGTGGTCGGTGCTTTGAAGCGGTATTATAAAACGATGTATTCTTCGAGGGCGTTTAGGGAATCCAAAAGAAGCCGTTACTATCGAGTCGGAACATTTTTCTTTGTGACTGACGATTGTTGTTGTAAATTTTTTTTCGAGAAGTATAATTTGGACGATAAAATCGCGCGAGATATCTTCAATTAAGGCTATCTAATTACGTGATTCTGATTATCATCTAAGGAGTTACAGTTACTTGTACGTAGGTATATAAAAGAGAAAGAGAAAAGTTTTTATATTTTATTTTCTTTAATTTCAAAATGTAATTTTTCCGTTCTTGTTTAACGTATATATTTTTTTCCTCACAATCTTTTCCACGATGAAAATCCGTAAGTCGATACGACCATTAAGAAATAGCAATCGACAGCTGACAGTTTGTCATAATGATCCCCATTAACTACGCTTCGCTGAAGCTTGTTCTTAAAGAAATTAAGAATGACGCAGAGTTTTCCAGACGTTGGAAAAATTAATTTGACAGATTGAAATCTCCCAAGTATTCCACTTATTGGACGCTTTACTTTTTTTTTTCTCCGGGCTGTTTCTAAAAACGTCGTGACAAGCTAAACTACGTCAACTAAATTGCAGAACCGTAAATCGTAATTCTCGTAATCAAAAGATATTTCCGTTATTAATTACGGCATAATCAGCGACTGCTTACAATCACGTTCCCATGCGGAAATTTTCGCCCGTTATGTCGTTCGGCATTATTAATGCGGCGCGACTGGATCGTCGTCGATGTAACTATTACGTGACGATCGGCGCTCTTGAGGATACCTTGTTATAATCCTTCTTTGATTTTCTTAAGTATCTAGATAGAACGAAATTTCCAAGTGTGAGTAAACAATCTCGTCGAATGTACCTGACGGATATTCCCCTCAAGGGCAAGTGATCAAACGAAGTGATCGTTTCTTATTCCTTCTCTTCTCTCTAGACATTCAATCAGAAAAGTAATTACTTCGATACGTATTGTGTTACTTCATCCTACCTCTTTTTCTCTCTCTCTCTGTCTCTCTCTCCATTTTTATATTATAGCATTATATTTAATTCGATCAAAAGAATTATTCTTTATTTTATCATTTTTATGCATTTGCTTTGCAAATTTAAGTTAAATTTTATTCAGTAAAATATATTTAATCGCAAAGTAAAAAAATCCTGCCATTCGCAAGAGTATAAAAAATATTGCATACTATTTTTCTGAAAATGTAAATACGAAATGATTTTTGAAGTTTTCAAATGTAACTCTGTGTGCGTAAAATATTTATATTTTTATTTAATATTATATAAAAATATACGTATGTATTCTCTCTCAAGGGCTATATACGTATATTTGCCAATATTAATTGAAAACTTTTTCAAGTAAATCAATAAAATGAACAATTGATTAAATTGTCTCAGTAACGACATTTCTGACTGCTGATATTGCTGATATCGTTTCGCTGGGAATAGTCGAAATCAAAATGCGAATTTTTTGAATGAATTCTTTGTCAGTCTGATAAAAATTCAAGCCTTATCACGCAAACTTTCGATACGTTACAGCCCGTCATAAAGTTCGTTCGTAAAACCAAAAAGGGTCCGCGCTAGCTGAATTTCGAAAATGCCCTTTGTAGATATAGCCGCGCGTGTCCTAAAGAGAAGCGGTTACTTTTTGTACAATCGCGCATTACGATCGCAACCGCCGCTTGCTCGCGGGTATTCGACCGCCTTTCGGGGGTTGCATGGTCGTGTGTCATAAAACGGGCGCACATGAAAGAAACATTGTTGAAGCAGACTATCATTCGTCTTCGAAATGTGAATCCATCATAAAGTATCATACTGTACTTTTCCACGTCCCCCGAAAAAAATTGTGTATGTGTGATGTATGTATAATATATGTACATGTATACGGTTGACGTACATCTATTACGTAGGATGATCCAGGCTCTTCGACCGTAAATTCCGTTTCCGGAAGGAAATTCAATTCAATTTAAAAATTCTATTTATTTATTTAACGAATGAATTATTTATAAATTACAAAATAAAATGAATTACGTCTCCTTTCTTCCTTTCTTGAAACAACTCTCTAAAAGTGAATCAGTGGAATCATCACTGATTGTCAGTGTCATATCCTTTTTCGGTGACATACTTAGAACTATGATAAACAGTGATTATTTCAATGTCGCTTCAATGATAATACATTGATTTAAACAGTGAATATCACTGAAAGACAGTGAATTTCACTGTCAAACAGTCAAATTCACTGTCTTTCAGTAATATTTACTGTTTAAATCAGCGTATTATCACTGAAGCGACATTGAAATAGTCACTATTTATCACAGTTATAAGTATGCCACTAGAAAATAATATATACTGATAATTAGTGATGATTTCACTGATTCACTTTTAGAGAGAACAAATACGCCCTCGTCGGGGAGCCAGTTAAAAATACTTTATACGCGCGGAAATGCTCCATTTGTTAAATTAACAGTCAGGATTTCCAGAGAAAACAACCGTCTCTGTTCTGCCGTCGCGGTTTCCGCACCGTAACATTATTAACTCCGCACAGAGGGAGCGTAATCACGAACTACTTTCCAGTGGCTACACACGGCTATTATCAGCGATCCCGACGCGAGCTCCATGGGCGGAGGAGGACGCGTGAAATCCGCCCAAGCTGACGTACGACGATCGATCCCATGTGCAAAGCTTTACTTGTAACGATCACCCGCGTATACGGTGTGTATCCCTCCGTGCAGAAGTGGGTCGTCTCGTTGGGGGGGTAATGACTCATTAACAAAGCTGATCGTGACAGATTCGCAATACTGCACTGTTGCGGGCACGTATGGTAAACATACCTAACATATCGGCTGTCTCATTCGGAGATCTATATCGGGTGTACGATGTGCGCGCGGAACTCGCTCGAACCCTCGCGGGTCGCGACGGCCAATGCTCACCGCAATCGGGCACGATTCATCGCTCGCGACGCGTTTGTAATTCGCAAAATAGTTTGCCAACTGAATATAAGTAGCATTAAGAGAGGATAATGCGTTTATCCTGCGCGCGCGCGCCGAAGAATAAGACGCGAGATTCGCGATAACCAACGTCGGTTAGAGCGAAAGTTAGAGAAGAATTTTCAGGTACAATCTGCCGTCACTGCCGCTGCGCGTTAATGCCGTGCAGCGGAGAGCTAAGTATCTTGTAATCCCTCGCTTAAGATCAGGGAACTTCCGGGCGCTAAACGCGACTTACCGTTAGCGACGGCTTTAACGTCATGTGAAAATTATAAGAGGTACTTCGACGGCGCGTAGATAAGCGCCGCCGCGGTGAGAGAGCGGCGGAAGAAAAGCCCGAAGAGCGTGGAATTTAGTAAACGCGAATCAA
Organism: Wasmannia auropunctata; assembly: GCF_000956235.1. Taxonomy (NCBI): domain Eukaryota; kingdom Metazoa; phylum Arthropoda; class Insecta; order Hymenoptera; family Formicidae; genus Wasmannia; species Wasmannia auropunctata. The sequence continues at coordinate 2,335,754 of NW_012026903.1, read as the reverse complement.
ATATTCAATCTACCCGAGAATCGAACGCGCCGTCACATATGCGATATCGTACACTCCCTACGGATTTCCCTAACAAATTCCAGATTTAATTTCATCGTAGCCAAAATTTTAACTGAACGTTTAATAAATTTTTATAGTAACATTAAGTCAAACATTAATTTTTAATATTTATTTAATGTTATTTGTTAACATTAAATATAGATGTAATTGTGCAAATAATGTTGTGTATAAAGTTTTAAAATAAAATTATATTAAAATAATACAGTCTAGACTGTTAAATATAAAGCACCCCGAATTTATTGCATTTTCTAGGAAAAGTCAAGGGAGAATTAACAAGATATTCAAATTGTTATAAAATTAAATATTACTTTTCAATAAAACTGTTTTTAATTTATTTTTCGTTAGTTATAGAACGTTTACATCACTTTGGCGGCGTTTTATATCTGAAGACTGTGAAAGAAGATCGAAAGAGTGTAATATAGTCTTCCTGCAAGTTAATCGCTATGCAAAATGACTCGATATATCGAGATACTGACATTTTCCTTTACGGTGGGCCACTGTGTATATTTCATGGCACAGGACGCATGTTCTGTTAGATACTAAACCGATGTCTGAAGCATCCCGACCGCAATGGATTACAGCCGAGTCATTATTCATCCCCGCTTTATACATTATTTCACACTTCGGCAAGCCTCTACCCGCAGTACCGGCACCCCCAGGCCACCCCCCAACGCCTTCCTTTCTCCTATGTTTACGAGCATTTTGGCGGAAATGGAAAATGTCGGGAATTCGCTGAAGTGTCTCGGCACAAAGCTCGCGCCTGCTGAAAGCAAAAGCAATCTGCGATGCTCGCGTTGCATCGGGAATAGCTTCCGTCCTCGTCGCTTGACTCCGAGCGGTTTCGCGGTGAAATACGGGTGAGATGACGGAAGGCACGAAAAGGAAGGAAGAAAGGGAGTTGGTTCGCGCGAAGGATATAGTTAACTTTAAACTTGACGCTCTTACTGGCTTTTAGTCGCCACCGGACGACTCCGACACTTTCTTCCGTCTGTGGAAAACGTGCCACGAATATTGGATGAATTGCTAAATAGATCAATCGCGAGGTTGATTCGACACATTCGCGACGATCTTCCAATGCTTTTAACCCGTGTAATAGTGAAACCGCAAAAAGTATCTACGTTGAGAAAAAAATGTTTATAGTATTTGTGACTATAACTGCATAATAAAATAAGTATGATTAGGAGTTCCATTTTTTTAATTATTACACGGAGAGAATTTTTTTTTAAATTTACCCTGCAAATCATGTTAATTGTGGGACAATATAGTATTTAAACAAATTTTACTGTGCACTACAATAAATTTTACTGTAAAATCTTATTGTAGTGTAATCTTATTGCACAGTAAAATTTGCCTAAATACTATATTGTCCCACAATTAACATGATTTGCAGGGTAAATTAAAAAAAAATTCTCTCCGTGTACTAATGTTAGTAATAATTTATAATTCTAATCTCCAGGCAAATATACATATAATTGGCACCAAAAATGACTATTATACATTATAATTAAATTATAATAATTGCAACCATATTTTTCTCAGTGTATTGTTTAAGAAGTTCGTTTTGCTAAAACGAATATTTAATCTAGATCCATTAATTTACTATCTGATTAAGAAATTTAATCTGATTAAGAAGATTAAATGTTCAAAATATTTTTGTTTTTTTATGATCCAAATGTTAATGACGTCTTTCAAGGTTTTTCACAATCGCGTTAATAATTCAATTGTTTTCGGACCAAACAATTTGATTTTGCTTGCGCCAGACTTAATTCGTTGTTCGAGGTTCGACTTTTCATTATCGAGAGAGAGAGAGAGAGAGAGAGAGAGAGAGAAACTCGATTTTTTAAAATAAAAATCTTAAGGGTTGCAAAAATATTTTCTTTCCATTGTTACCACATTAGATTCATTTCGATCACGGATAAACGATCGGTCGCGATTTTCATCTTACGCATCCAAGTTTTCCATCATCTGCTCACGGCCCACTTCATTGATATGTACATCGGCGGTTAGAATTGCAGTCGACTCGATGGAAACGACCGTACATACGTGTCGTTGAAACAACAACGGCCGCGTAATGCAAAGTAAATATAGCGGGGCGGACGCGCGTCGCAAATTCACAATCACGTCATAACGAATCGAATGTTATTCTGAACGTTGCTCGCGCGAAGCCCGCGCGCGGTTCGCTATAGTTAAACGGCTCTATATTCATGCCGTGGGGATCGGACGCGCAAGGACGAGGGAGGGAGGAAGGGAGGAGCAAATGGCAATAAATTTAAATTGAATTGTTATATTTACACGCGCGTCATAAATAATTGAAAGTCACCGCGGCCGCGCGCATCCGGGACGGCACGCGATGCGTCGAGGCCCCGAAAACGCGCGTGCGGAAAGTACGACGGGGAAATGGGAATTGCAATTTGCATTTTCTATTGGTTGACTCGACTTAACGATTCTCTCGCTGTCGCTAACGAGCATTACGTTTGTATTATTCGACTTAACGACTTCCGTGTGCGACCGGCGCGGCGTGAGTATTGACACACTGTGTACGGATTTGATTTTCGCTCGGCGGCGGCGACGTAACGAGAGGATCGCTTCCATGTGCGCGCGCGCCCGTGTAACATGAATTCTTTGAAAAAAATATCTAGCTCACGTGAATTTTTTTCCTCTGACGTTACAGATAAACCCGTTTAATTAATTCGGAATCCGTCTAATTATGAAATGTAATCCGACGCGGCGCGACTGCAGAGATCACTTACAAGCCAGTCCACTTCTTTCGGCGGTTTCCGCACAAATTTACCTCACGTTCGCACAGAATATTCCCCGCTAAGCCGTTCGCGATAATGCCCATCGCTTAACAGCCCATTAAGTACGGTCATTAAAAATTATCCGCGTAGATAAGCGTAATAAAATAATTTGCGTCGTTCGGTAACTGGAGCGCGAACGGACGCGGCTTCCGTACGGTGCTTAGGCAAATTCATTCAAATTGCGGAAATACGACACAGTTTAAGGCTGCGAACTTGCGCTAAAGCGGCGATCACGGGCGCGATCTCGTCTCGCAGCGAAATGACGCTAAACATGCCGCTCACTAAATACTGCCATCGCCTTACAGCGTACCATACATCGTTTACGGATAAAGACACTCCGTGCGAATTATGCAAATAATGTTAACGAGCATGGCAGCCGTGCTTCATCTGTGCTAGATTGCTATTACAACGTAAAGATAATGTAAAAAATGTTTGGTGGAAATACACATAAGTAAGAAAATTATACAATAAAGCTGACATTAAATCAGCTGCTTACCTTAAAATTAGATTTACTAATTTAAACCTAAATTTAGACTACTACTCTGATCTACTAGTCTAAATATTTTGACTTCTTTTTGTCATCTTATATTTAATCCTTGATACACACGATAGATCATTCGTGTCTGGATTAATTTTCATCACTTATACAAGAAAGAGAGTATACAAAAATTATTAAGCGATTTTTACATATAACTGTAACATCTTTAGAAAGTATTCTCATAAGATTATATTAAAAAAAATTGTATATAAATCTTATAATTAGTTACAGCTGACGAATGACTTAATTGTGGATACTAAGAATGAATATAAATATACAACTTTACACGGAAAGAACAATTTTGCTGGATTCAGATCAGAAAATAATTGTTGTAAAAATTTTTGTTCAATAATTAAAATAATTTTGTTGGAAAGTCAAAATGATTGCTAGAATATCAAAACGTTTGATAGCAATGCTTATCAGTTTTAACATTCCAACAAATTATTTTGATTATTAAAAACAAAAATTATTTTCAGATCTGTATTCAGCAAAATTTTTAGACCTTTCAACAAAATCATTCTTTCCGTATAGGCTAATTAATATAATTGTATTCCCAAGGTTTACTTGTCAATATATAATTTGCTGTAAATTGAATTATTTTTTTCATTTTTCAATTTTATTTTCGTATTTTCTTTAACGGAGTTACAGAGCATTAGACGAGTCGCCTAGCCGACGTCACGCGAAGTAGTTAAGCTCCGCGCTCGGTCGGACGGGCTCTGCAGCATGAAGCTCGGCCGCTGATTGCAGCCGCGATTTTCCGCTCGGGCGTTCATTTCCCGCGCGCGGTGCGCATAAACTGTGCGAATGCATGCACGCGCCGTCGTCCGCGGCCTGGGGAAATTACGCCGCAGTTACACTCGCGTAAACGTTTTTAATCTCGTGTCAGCGGCAGTCGCCGCAACGTAAAATTAAGTACACTCGTTAGCGCGGGCGATGCCCGCTAATGCGGGAAAGATTTCGGGCGAGCCGTCCCGCCGCCGCCGCCGGCTTCTTATCTTTTTCAAGCGCGGCGACTCGCGATTAATTCGCGATCTGCGCCGCGAAAAGCCCGCCGGCGGGCGATGGCGTATTTCGCGGCCGGGGTTAAACGCATAAATCGCCGCGAAATAGAGCCGCCGGCAATAACGCGCCGGCGAGCTCTGGGACTCTGGACCACTGCCCGTCGCGGCGGCGAGTCCGCGGCAGCCGACCGACTCACCGAGGCGGGTAGCGCGTGATAAATGCCTTCGCGAGGATGAAGGAAGGAACGTTTTCGCGCGAGCATTTCCGCGCGAGCGCTGCGGCGGCGGCCGTGGGATTACTTAATGCGGAGATTACGGGCCGTTGAACGGAGGGAGCAGTAGCTAATCTACATCGCGCACGCAATAAATACGAGGCGTACCGCGCCGCGAGACGTTATCGCGCTCGAGGCCGTAAAGTTCTCATTTGTAACGGCCGCGGGCGCCGATTTTACTGAATTAACCCTTTTGCGCCGGGGATTTCATAATTTAATTCTCTGATTCGCGGCGCAGTATGCACAAACCGCGCCGGAGTTCTCCGAAGTCTCGACTATTTATCAAGAATTCGTTGTACTTCGTTGTATTCTGTTCCAAACACGCTCTCGATCGACACGTTTCTCGACTGAAGTCGAACGACACCGTGTACCATGTGCGTCAGCGGCAGAGAGGACTGCTCTCCTGGCTTGATCCCCTCGGACAAGTATAAATCGCGACCGGCCATTATGGTCCACCATCGACGCGGCGCGGCCGGATCGTCGGCCATGGGCGTGTCAGCGGAAGCGTTATCCCCCCGAAATGCGATACGAGCGAGCGTGCGGAGGCTTGTGCGAGAGCGCGCGCGGTTGTTGATTATGATCGTAAATAACAATTGCGCACGCCATCGACGTTTACCCGATGTTACGCGCGCGTTGTACCGTCTAGGTATATACATATAACACCAGCATCGCGGTGCGGCGCGACGGTCAGATCGACGGGAGAGCGATTATCTATCAATCATAAGCACGCACACGCACACACGCACAAGCACACAATCGGCTTCTGATTCGCGTCGCCGCGGCTACAGTTTATTATTCGCGTCGAGAACGCGCGATCGTACCCGCCGGCGCGCGGCGCGGCGCGGCGGTCCTGTGGATTTGACAGGCCGGATTTCATTAACACGGCGCGGCGGCGACAATGCGAGCGAGCGAGCGAGCGAGCGAGCGATTCGAATTCTCGCGAGTGCGTGCACGTGGCCGCGCGCCTCGCGTCCCGCGTATCGTCACGGTTATTCGGATACCTCGGATGCTCGTTCGACGACGGATGCATTCGAGTTCTAATTTATAATGCGTACGCCCCGAGGTGTCGCTTATGATCGATAATATATCTGGATCGCGACGATAGCCACCGTCCTGATCGAGAGCGGCGAAGCGCGACGCGAATTTCCGTGAGTGGCGTGTATGTTGGGAGAGAGGTATAACGGGAGAGAGAGGGAGAGATGTATATGTATTCCATAATATCCCTCTTTCTGATTAAATTTGCACGCGGCGATTTTGATTATGCATACTGCGTGTATTATTTTAATCATTTCAGCATAATCGATGCGGCGTATCTGTTAAAATGCACCTCTACGTTAGCGTTAGTATTAAAAAATATGATAATGGCAAGATTGATGTAATGAAAAAAATATCTGTAGATACGGAAAAAAAATTTTAGTCGAACGTTATTAAACGCGTTATTCAAACGTTATGTAATTGTGAAATGTAATAAATAAAGTAATTTAAAGCGTCCTTTATATTAAACGATCGAAAAATCGAAATAAAATTGTTACTGTAATTACAATGCTATTGCAATATTATTTTATATTACAATTAATTTTCATTATTTTTTAAAACAATTACTCGCGCGCGTATTCCTCTTAGCATAATGTATCAATATTGATAAAGCATACATATAGCAGCTAGCGGCCGATAATCTCGATAATTCAATGGACCTAATATCCGATCCATGTTTCGACAAATGACATGACAAATCGTGCTTTTACACGCGGCGGGAGTTGCGGCCCGGCGAAGTGATAAAATAATTGCCAATCGAGATGTTTGGTGCGCAATAACGTGTTAAGACCAACCACTCGATTCAAATGCGATTATTGGATCAGGCACTGGTATATATTCGTTGAGTGACACGTTATTAAGCAACAATGGTGGTGCCCAGACTAATTTATAATTTATGCGCTGAAGCGTGATCGTGATCGGGTTAGATTAACGCGATAGAACTCCCACGTCGTGCGCATCAATCAGACGGTGCGATGCAAATTCGTTGCGTGTGCGTTAACGAGGGCTACATCGTTTTCCTGGATATTAGCTGAAATGCATACAATGCCGGCTTGATTAGCAATTTTAACCGTACTCGCGCGACTAAGTCGGGCATCATTGGGAGAAATGACGTTTCGCTTTGTTATTAAATATGTCATAATATTTCATTATAACGTAACACGTAATTATAAACTTAGTTTTCAAGCACGCGTATTAATAACAAGCTTATTATATCCGTTTTGTGTTAATATAAAACTACCTTTCGTAAAAGCAGCCTCAAAGAGCGTTATAATACATGCCAAATAGATCTGTTAATTAATTTGAAATTTCATTTGCAAAGTGAAATGTATAAGATAACATCGTTTGACGCGTTTCGAGATTAAAATTAAATTTTCGCGGGCACGTGTGATATTCGTATCGCAGCCTCACATCGCCGCAATATCCCTATCCCCTTCGTTCTCTCTCTCTCTCTCTCGTCTCGCCAATTTTCGCCGGCTGCAAACGAACTAACGAAAAAATATGCGACTATCGTGAGCCTTTAAGGCAATGCGACGGTTTCAAGACAAGCGAGTCGATATTACCCTCCTCGATATTGTGCCGGTGGTTATTACACGAGCGGTTTAAGCGAATATATATATGTATGTATATAGATATCCGAGAGAGCAGCTAAAGGTGCATACTCTGCTTAAACACCCTCGCAAAAAACATGCACCAGGATGTTTAGCTGGAACCGCCGAAAGTTCCATGCGGTGGTTCATAAATTCACCTGTCAAAGACCGGAGCGTGTTTATGACAGTTTAAATGCAGCTTACGTCGCGCGTGAGCGAAGGATTTTATCTTTAAAAGCGACGCTTTTTTGCGCGTAAGTAATAACTCGCTTTATTTCTTTAAGAAAAATACTGTATTTTCCTTGATATATTCCTTTCTTCGCAGAAATACTGCAGAAGTCATTAAAAGTTATGCAGCAATCGAATGAAAATAGAACAAAAATGTTGGTAAACATTGCGAAACGTGTACAAATAAATAACTCATCGTAGAAATGGAGACATCGCCCTGGTATATTTGTAAGCAAACATTGTAGGGGCAAATTAATTTCGCCACCCCATTGTACGCCGCATGTAGAAGTTAGCGCGAAATGATATCTCTCGCGAATCATCGCGCTTTAAAATTCATGAGCCCGATACGCTATAGCCGAACAAACCACTATTGCGAGAGCGCGGTGTATTTGCGCTGTTATATTGGGACAAACGTGCGATACCTGTGTGTTTGCGATAACTAGAGATAACTAGAGTAGCCGACTTGATAACTCGATTGCTCGCGATTAAAACGTTATACGCAAAGTGCATACATTAATTAATTTGAATCAAATTAACAGGTTTTGAAAAAAATATTTTGAAATAATCGATCACTCGATAAAAGTATAAATACACAGTAAAAGTAATGTATGTACATATAATGTGACCAGTTGTCCTACTTTCGAGATGAATGTTTTACTGTTTCGCTAAACGTGTTAAAATATGAATAATCGTATTACTTTTTAAAAACAAAACTGCTATTATTTTATTTATCTTTCACATCTATACGCTTTCCCCTTTCACCTAACATAAAGTTTTAGATAAAAAAAATATTTGGTCACATTACACATATAAGAAATAATCGACGAAACACAAAAAACTGTGTGTGAACGTGCGCGCGTGTCTGTGTATGCGAAGCTTTCCTCTGCTCTTGGCTTTTCCTTTTCCATCCTCTTTAATCATACTTCTCTTCAATTACACGATGACGTGCGAGTAATGTGAGTAATACTCGTCAAGACCAATCTGCCGCGTTTTTCGCGAGACTGTCCGTTCCGATAAGAGAAAACGGATGTCATAACAATTGACGTTAACCAGACGGTTAGCTGACGCCATTCACACCGCCGTGTGTACACGGAAACTCGTGTATCCCCGCCCTTCGTGCGGAAAGGGGATGCTTCCCCTCACCTCCCTACGTGTCGCGTATCGTTTACACGAAAACATCGCGATAAAGTTCACGCTCGCGAGGTGAACGATGCGCGTCGAGCGGCTTGCCGAACGCGCGGAAAGTTCTTCGCAATGATCGATCGAACTTACGACCGGAGAGCGAAGATTTACCGCCTCGTCGCTTCCCGAGCAAACGTTCGGACAACGCCTGGATTAAGTCCGCGCGCGAGGCTCTTTTTTTTCAGGTCATTACGGCACAAGTTCTCCTTTAGCGCAGTTAATCGTTAAAACGCAGACATTTCCTAGCGCGAAACTTTGTCCTCGTTTCGAAAGGTAAATTGCTAATTTATATCATCTATCGCGAATTAACGCGGGACCGAGAGAGAGAGAGAGAGAGAGAGAGAGAGAGAGAGAGGAACGAGACATTGCGTAATTCGATTAGTCATCTGGATTATTAAAGATACAGATCCTCGCGCTCGTTTGAACTCCAGCGAAGTCATGCAAAATTTTAATTGGGCATTGTAAATTTGTAACTGCCGACACGATCTACATTGAGAGAAAAGTGCTCGGTACATATGACTCTTGCATGATAAAATGATTACGGTCAGAGATTCCATTTTTGCAGTTATTGCTATATAATATTAGTAATAATAATTATATTTACACATAATGAGAACAATTTTGCTGAAATATTTAAAATTTAGCTGGATACAGATGCTGAAAAATAATTTTGTTTTGATCAACAAAAATAATTATGTTGGAAATTTAATATTGATAAGCAACGCTGCAAAAAATTTTGATATTCTAGCAACCAATTTTCCAACATAATAATTTTGACGATTCAACATAATTATTTTCAAATCTGTATCCAACCAGATTGCTGGGATCTTTCAGCAAAACCGTTTTTTTCGTGTAGTTCTACCAAAAAGATATATAGTAGGCATTGAAAATAATTATGTACATTATAATTAAATTATGATAATTGCTATAATTTTTTTCTCTCAGAGCAATTCACATGTACGTACATTTATTCAGTATTATTACATGTTGTAAACGGCGTTATGTTAGATTTTTGGAGCAACACAGATTTTATAAATAACTCATAAATGCCCACGATAAACCGCTATGAAATAACGATCGTGAGACTTGGCAAAAGTGTTTACGGCGTTTGCTACGCCACGCCACTCTACCATTTTCAAGTAAAAAATAAAACGCGAATTTTAATTTACTGCGCGCAATTATCCGACGGAACTAGTACGGGAAGCAGGGAGGGGGACCGCAGTGTTTCGATTTATCGACAAAACCTCTTTCTTGTCCCGGTCGAGTGGATGCGCGTACGTCGTTTCGTTCAATGCACCGGGACGGCTCGTTCGCGCGGTCGCCAATTCGCGCGTGGGACGTCGAAGGGAACGTAAAATACTTCGTTAGTCTTTCCAGAAGCGAACGACCGTAAACGCGAACGATCGAATAGAAAGCCCGCGTAATTGCCATGGTAACGCCGCTGACTCTGAGACTCGATTTGGCTACCAGAATACAAAATTAAAATTGCTAGTCTTTAGTTCTTTTCTTAGAAATTCTCGTCGGATCTCGATTAAAACTGACACGTAATTTTAGTTTATTGTATCATATATTAAGGTTTATTAATATTACAAATCTTTAAATTTTTCGTGAGACAATAAAAACTATCTTCTAAATAATGTTTTTGAGATTTAACGAGTAAATTGATGAAACAATTTTTTCTTAAACAACGATATTCAAATATTATAATAACGTTTCCATGTAGAAAGTATAATATAAATAAAATATAAAAATTGCGAATTTTATGCAAAGTATCTGATAAATTCTAATATGCTTCTCGTTCTTTGCGTTATTATGTATCGGGAAGAAGGATCATAACTCACAAGTTGTTTCGCTTCATGCACTTAAAAACGAGGTACGTGAGGTATTATTTTCATTTTAAGTTTCTCTTCTTTGCACCTTGAATTTACGATCTCGTATCTCGGCGGATTTTGATTTAAAAAATACCGGTTAATATTTCAGCAGATGTTCGAAAAGAAAATATGTATGGAGGACGAATACTAAAATATAAGGTAAAAAGACATAGTAAAAAGTAAAAAAAACACAAAGTAAAAAAAAAATAAAATTATCACCTGCAGCTAATATAAAAATTCGTTCAACATACGCCCGTGTGAAATTTAATACCTATTATATATATATATATATGTATGTATATATATATATATATATATATATATATATAATTTATATTAACAGGGTGAGATGTGTAGTATATACTTTTATAACTGTTATATTTGCTTAGTGGGGCACAAGTATTACGCTACAGTCCAATTAAAATTACATGCACATAAAACGAACGTAATGTAATAATTATATTAAATAAATTATGCATGATAAATTATTAATAACTTATAAAATCAATCGCATGCAATTTTAATAAAAGCATAATACAATAATACCATCACTTCTCCCAGACGTCACAAACAAAAATTTGATTACGAGGCGAATTTTCATTCATTATAAAAAATGATAAATGTATCAAGCTGAATGTAAATATTAATGGTAAATTTTCGATCTGTGGGAGGCGGGGGGAGGGGAGGGAAGGGGGTAGGGGGACCAGCGCGAAGGGACGCCACGTCAAATAGTTTGACGGAGTTACGTCATAATTTGCCACAAACTAATTCCAAGCGAGATCGACGTGCCAACGTGGAGAAATTTAATTTTCGGTCAGCGTGCATCCGCCGTTTAATTACGCCAAGTTCGAACGTCTGGGCTTCTCTAATTCGTCCAAATAGAGGAGCACGCATGTGGACAGAAGCCAAGTTATATTAGGACGGTCGTGGGTCAATTAAGCGTCGAACTTTGTCAAGCTCCCGGACATTAAAGTATACGTGCTCGCTAGAAGCTTGCAAATTACTTCGTAGATGCACTTCGTGCCCGTGCGTATTTCAAGTCTCTGGTATTGCACAAGGGGAACGTAATAGATCTTAACCCTACAATACTATCGTAAGTTTCTCGTGTAGCTCGATATGTGAGGACTACCACACAGAGAGAGAGAGAGAGAAAGAGAGAGAGAGAGAGAGAGAGAGACAAGCTGCGTCTTGATTACTGTAGTGTAATGATGGACGCATAGAAAAGGATAAAATATGTAATGTATGTGACATTATTGTGAGGAGACATTGGACTACATGTTCGATATCATTTCAAGATTGAATTTGATAGTATGCTTATTGTTTCTTTCCTTTTAATAATTACGTTATTTGTATTTATAAAGATCTAAATCAGACTAATCTTGTGCAACACATAGCTCGCAAGCTAAACGTTTCCACTTCTCCATCGTCTCGTTGAGTGAGACAGAGAAAAAAAGAAACAAACACTGGAGTTTTAAAGTAGAGCTCTAGCGTCTAGAGTAGAGTTCTAGAGTAGAGGTCTAGCGTTCCATTTTTTTATTTTCTTTCTAGAGAGCGAGCGAAGCATTAAACAAACTTGGTCAAGATTATAAATATTTTGTCAATAAAAATGTGAAGTATAAAAATCTTGTGTTATATATCAATTGAGAGTGATGTACTTCCTTATAAAATTTACATGTCAATAGCAATACCGTATCACTTAATATCAATACTTGTTCTAGGATTAAACTTCGTCGGCTTGCCTTTACATCAACGAGGAATTTTATGAGAAACAAAGTACATTGAAATTACGCAGGAGTATGTTCGATTCACTTGTCTCATTAGTATTCTATAACGCGTAAACGATTATGATACGTAAGGTGCAACGAACGCAGCTACATTTCAGCAACACACTTTTATACAATCGTTCCGGAATGCAATTACGACTAATGGGTCCTACAATTTTAGAGAGTCGTACCTTCGCCGCGGACGCGCGCGCGCGCGTGGTTTTTTTTTACGTCAGCAGCAAATTGCAGCTTGTTGTAAAAAGACCGCGCGCGTTGCGAACGCGCGGAGTCATATTCGCTCGGTCGACAGATCTAATCGAGCAACGCAGCAAACTCGAAGAGTAATGATCCCCGGCGACTGGCCTCCGCCGATTTATCGACACGGCTTGACTGACGTTAACAGACATTTAGCTCGAAGACGAGCGAAACTTCGCCGATGCTTCTTAACGGAAAAACGTTCTCGTTTTCCCGTTACCGCTTGTCAGAAAAATAAAACGCGGTTGATGCACGACGTATATTGTCCGATTCAATTGCAGACTCGATGCAAAAATGGCTGCCGAAAATACGAGATAACATAAGCCGATAAATCTCAAGAAAGCGCTGTTTCCTACGTTATTTATCTGCTCGAGAGAGTAAAAAAAAAACCCGATTGCAGAAAGAATGCTGTTCTATATTCGTGTAGGGGACTATCTGGGCGAGCAGCACTGAAATATCCCTGACAAAACGTGGGAATGACGAGATAACTCGTTTGTAAGTACTAGAGGGTTCGGCGAAGCGACAATGATTCGAAAGAGGGTAAGGGAGAGGGAAGGGCAGAGAATGCTGGAAATCGTCGTTCATGCTCACCATGCTGCCTTAAAGAAAATTGTAGCGCCTGCATAATGTATCTCCAAGACGCCGCGTCAGCGTCGACACGGCCTTCGCAGGGCTCGCTCTCGCGACATCCCTTACGATTCGACGTGACGTCGGGGGATATAAAAGGAACGTACGTCCGCCGCGCGCGCGGCGGATGAGTTGTGGCGCAGGATTCCGCGGGATAACCACCCCTCCCGACGCGATATTATAAAACTGTCGTATAACACACGGTGGCGATCATCCCCCTCCCGTATTAAATCTAACGTCGCCTTTTGAAAGATGGCGAGCGAGACAGACGCCGGCGCGCGGTCCGTGGCGATCCCCGGGCGTTTGTCACGTCTGTCATTTCGCGGGAATTTATGTCCCCCTCAAAGAGATCACCTATACGCACAACACCCATCACGCCATCGGTGCCACCGGCGTGGCGTGTCGTGGCGTAGTGACGCGGCACACGATCGTCCCTGTCTCGCGTGTCTCGAATCCATACTTTATGCCAATCTTACTCGGCGGACGCCCCGGGCTTTCAGACGGTGAATCCTTCCATTTACTTAGCCCGCGCCTGCCTCTCACGACCCGATCGAAATGACTATGGAACAGCGCGCCCGCCGTTCGCTCTTACTCGCGTTTATTCCCATTCCGCATTGATTCGTGGTATCGTACACCCAGCCTACGCGGATCTCGGGAATCTCCGTTTCCTTCCCCCGTGAAATCACAGTGATCGCGAGAACGAACAACTTAATCGACTCCTCGCACCCTCCCTCCTGCCGTCGCCGGGCAAGCGGGTGTTCGAGTATCGCCTACGTTAATCATTAGTACGGCATTAAATACGGATGCATACCTAATGGGATTTTGCGTCGTCGAAGAATTACACACGCGGAGAGACGCTCCTCGCGGTTAGAAACAGCATGACGCATCCCCGTACAGCCTCGCGTGTGCGCGGGGTAAAATACGTGCACGAGGGCATAGATACTGGCAGACACGTAGCGCAGTCGTGTGCCCAATAACAATCCGATTTTACGGGGAGGGGCGTGCGCGTGCTGCGTCCCGTTTCCGCTCGGGCCGGGAAACAGCTATTGTGCCACCGAAGCCACCGAGCGCAGTGCCGCGACGCCGTCCGCGTTCTCAATGGCGCATCGGCTTAAATTTGAATTATCTTAGCTGCGTAAATACACACATTGTGCGCACGCTCGACGGAAATAGTGGGCCTCGGTTGGCGAGCTAGCCTCTTAATGGGTTCATAAGTCATCGCACGCTACGACGCATTGCAATAATTGTTATCTGTGAGATAGATGTTTGCCTATCTGAAATATTAAATGTCATTTGAAATGCTAAGACACGAGTAAGTTTGATGTAACAAACGTTTAACATGTACATGACAGGTATGATTAGTGTTATACATAATTAATCTATCTCGCAGGTCTTGCATTAAAAATTGGATTGTATCGTGTTGCTAGAAGATTTTCAATTATCAAATACACAACCGCTTCATAAATTTTCAAATATAAATATTGCATAGCAACATTGCATATATTCTAAAAAGAAAGCGGTTAAAATATTTCTTTATAATGTCTGTTTTATTTCTTCTTTATTTCGCATAAGTGATGTTAAACATATTGTGAGCAACGGAAAATATAACGGTTTCTATATGGCCAGCTCGCGTGTGTAGAACGAATAAAGTGAAGCAACATTCGAAATTTCAGCGCTTCGTAAAACGTTTCGCAAATAATACAAGTTCGTCGAAGAGCGACCATCGAGAGCGAAGCCTCCCCCCCGCCCCTCCCTGGAAAAAAATCCCACATTCTCTTGTACAATGAATTATAAAACGTTCTCTTCCGAACAGATATTTCTAACTTTTCACTTAAGCGCACAAGCGGAAACAGGAAGGGGTCCCACTCGATGCTATCGGGCGTTGGCGAAGGGATTGTCCACGTATAGAAGTTTCCCTAAGGCAGTAAGGCTGTAA
Source organism: Wasmannia auropunctata (assembly GCF_000956235.1). Lineage (NCBI taxonomy): Eukaryota > Metazoa > Arthropoda > Insecta > Hymenoptera > Formicidae > Wasmannia > Wasmannia auropunctata. Next base: position 2,320,599 of record NW_012026903.1, on the reverse strand, counting down.
GAATGTCAGAGTGGGAGAGGAAGCAGAGGGGAAGGGGAGGAGGACGACAGGAGGAAGCGAGGAGGAAGCAAAGGAGAGGAAGCTCGATTTGGGGATCAAGCGCGAAAGGGAGGAACAAAAGTAAACTTATTTCCCGGTAATGTGAAAAGTTTGAGAGGTGGAAAAATGTTCTCAGCGGTGCTTTTTGTTCTAATCGATTGCCAGTTTGCTCGATGCCCGCATTTATCAGGGGGCGGGCGTTGCGCGAGCGAGCGAGCGAGTGTCGATAAAAGCCCGCCCCGAGATGTAAAGAAACGTCTCGGCGCGCTGTTCGCGATAGAATTTTCGATTGGCCCTTATCCCGTTTTGCCCCGTTGTCCCCCGCAATCCTCAATGAAAGGTGCCGACGAGGACAACGTGAATTTTTACAGCCAGAGAAGAATATCCTGATACCGATTCGAGATCCGGAGAATTGTAGCATCGACACTAGCTTGAGATGAGAATTTGAATGGCGATATTATGGAGTCAATCAAAACGTCGGAAAAAGCATTGCGATTTATGCAAATTATTGTGTAATTCATAAATAATTGGATATAACAAGCGGCACAGAATCTTTTTGGAAATCTGTCAAACGTTATAAAAGAGCGTGTTTAACAATCACATGCCAGATGCCAATAAAATATGTTTAATTAATTAAATTATTTGCCATGTACAAAAGATTAAGGCCGAATTTCGTATTATCCAGTAATTACGTATATTATGCACAATACGCTGTCAAAAATTCTATTAATTGCTTGTTGCGCATGACACTGAAAGAACATTTACATTTTCAATACGTCCGTTCATTTACGTCGTTATAATAACTTTTGCCCACCGTGATACATAAACAAAGAATTATAAATTACGGAATGTTGTCGCGCGAATATACACTCCATATTTCTCGATATTCACCGACACTAGAAGAGGGACTTTAATTTAATGTATCTCGTACCTTGATTTTGCGCTCTCACTCAGGTCACGGTATTCAATCCGCGGCATGGAACATCACGATTTACTGAGACGTATAAAAATCAGAATCTTATGATGCGCGCAAGATCAAACGTAGCTATTGCTGACGTGCGTTAGAGCCCGCCGCTCCTATAAAATCTGATAAGATATATATTGCAATGTCATATAAGAAATTGAAAATTCTCCGTTTTCTCGAATTTTACAGATGTACGCAGAGACACCACAATACTAAATATACATATATTAATCAATTTTACATATTCTCACTTCTTGATGAATCATAAAATTTTGAGACTCGTAAATAGCAACTTTATTTGAACAAGTGATTTTATTAGCACTCTCGAAACGCAATTTTGCCTCTCAAAAGAATGACCGTTCAATTGTTGCGGCTAACAAGATTCTGTTGAAAGACTTTCTTGGATATCTTATATGTCTGGAAATTATTCTTTGAAGTTTTAAATGGCATGTAATATGTGTAATTCTATGCGCACTGAGAAAAAAATGGTTGCAGTTACCGTAATTAATGTATAATGTAACTAATAATGTATAATTATTTTCGGTGCCAACTATATATTTATTTGATATAAAACTATAAATAGAATTATAATATAGCAGTAATAATTATAAAAATAGAACTCCTATTCATATTCATATATTATTTTATCATGCAATTATATTCACAAATATCAAACACCTTTCTCTCATTGCTAGTGAAGAGACCTAATTGTAAATATGATTGCGAACTTTCTCCTACAAACTTCGAAAAAGATGTATGAATTTATAAATGTAAGTCAATATATTATAAATAACATATATGAAACATTATATATTGGAAAAGCTTTGGTGTTTTGAACTTATTTCCATTATTAATATTTCGTGTTTTATATTACTTGACGTATTTTGTAAACGCTTCCATTTCTCAAAATTACAAACAGTAAAGCTCAACGTTACACCACACCACTCAATATTTAAAAGGCTTTTATCCCCATTGTATTTATCGCAAATAATATTAAATTTACGCAAACGAATTCATGACTAAAAGAGCGACGGTTTGCATGTGACGCTGACGATTGTAACCACCTAGTGCTCATCTCTGTCCATATTTTACTGTAATTCACGCCGACTAATCCCTCCGAACTGTCGAGCATTCCGGCGTCTCTCTCTCTCTCTCTCTCCCCCCCCTCTCTCTCCTCTCTCTCTAGCTGGCTAACAGTCTTATGAATACGCGACATTCATCAGTGCAAAGTAGACGGGACAAATTGCTTTCTGGGACTCTAAGAATGAAGACGTACCTCGGCGTTAACGTGGCAGGGTCGTTCTTGCGCGGGCAGAGGGTTCGCCAATGGTGCGTCCCTCCTTTGTAAGGTCTAAAGAAGATGAAGGGGCATGAACCGGGCAACAAGGGTACTCGAGTTTCTCTCTGTACAACGCACCTTCACGCGACATTCTTGCTCGAGAAATGACGAGGGATAGACAAGAGGGGGAGAAAAAAAAGAGAGGGATGCGCGTAATGTAATCGGCTAACTAGCCCGCACGTATACAATATCCGACGAGAAGAACGCTCGAGAAAAGATAGAATTGTATTAAGCGAGAAAATTAGATTTTTAATTAAAAAGTAAGATTGAATAATCAGTCGAGAAAGATTCTCGATTTCTCCCGACCGATGTTTCTCAGGCGTTTGTACGGCAACGCTAATTAGAACTTTACGTTACGTTACACGAAATTGTTGGTTCACGCTCTCGCAAGAAATGTAGATGAGGGTAAATACGAGAGAATTCGCGCGGCATCCGGCACACTTATTCAAAATTCAAACGCGGTACGCGCGTTTGACCGGAGGCCGGAGTTAACGTCCGGCGAGACGCTGGCTGAAAGAAGAAAGTGTGAAAAATGACGGTTAAAAATAAGTAGATAGCCGCCGCGGCAAAACGACACGGCTCCTTCGCCGTATTGTTGGCCGCAAAAATAAATGTTCTCCGTGGAAAGTACGTGTAAAGCGGGGGGTGAAGAAATCCTATAGAGCCTTCGGTGTAGTTACTTCACTCCTGTTCCTTGGCCGGGCGAGGAGTAATAAAGTGCCAGTGTCCAAGCTACCGGAAATTAATCGTCGCAGAGAGAAAACTGCAATGCACTCGACGGTTTTCCTTTCCCAGAAATACAACCCGACCTCTTACTTTCTCGTCGAGAGAAAGAGAGAGAGAGAGAAAGAAAGAGAGATAGAGAGAGGGTCTACCGGACTATAAGCGGGACACGCGTAATTTCGCAAAGCCGAGCGCGTCCAATAAGCAGGCTACCCCTTCCTCCCCTCCCCTTCTTTGCCGAGTGTCGTCACAAAGCCGGCGCGCATTCGAATGCGACGTAAAATGCGACAGTTTTGCCCCGCGATGCAATTAATTTACATTTTTGCGATTATTTCGCGTCAGAGAGCAAAGACACGAATGTTGCAATATTAATAATTGCATTTTTAATTAATTAAGAGACGTTGATATACTAACTTCTCGAGAGATGAGACATTAACATCCTTATACATAAGCTGGTATCTACAAATTTGCGCAAATCACAAAAATATATCGTGTAACTTACAATGCGATATAAAGAAGACGTTTGCGGGCGCAAATAGGTATTCGCAGATTTTATCGGCTCATCCGAAAAAGTCAGTTGAATTTTATCGTATACTAACATCACTTAAAGAAGCGAATTTGAATAATACTTAATAATTAATGGGCTATTTGTCACATTCATCGATCTAGAATGTCATTCGCATTAGCAGCTCGGTCGTAATTTATCATCTCACGCTTCCTCGTACGTAGAGGAGAGAGGGGGGAGGGGGAGACGTATAGACACAAACATAGGGCTGAAATTCATGACGTTCTCGTCGCGCCGTCCCACTGTCCTAGAAACATTCCGCCGCCGCGAGTAATTGAATGGGAAATGAAGCGGTAACGGCCGCGCGACGATATGCAACTCTCGTTCCAGATTAATATCCTCAGATATCGGCGGAGCTAATACGCTTATTGCCCTCCTGCCGAGTGGCTCGTAATAAATGCGTCGTACGTAGTACTTTGTTTATGCGTGCTGGTGCACCGATCCTGCGTTCGCGCTCGCGACCCTCCCCCACGTTATATTCACACCAGATTACACGATAATTCGCAATCGCACGCTCACGTTACGAAAATTACATCAATTGTCGCGGGGGCTCGTTAAATACTTTACTGTAATTGACGTGCCACCTTCGCGTCACACCTGAAACTCCGGCGGCGAGACGAGATTTGTTGACTTATGCAGGTCTTGCGTGTGCCAGTCGTTAAGTAACTGTACGCATCCTACGGGCGTGACAACCTTCATTCCGCTTCACGTTTCGCTTCACGAGCGGTAATGAAAGGGCGGGAAAAGCAAACGGTTGTGCGCCGAGATATTTTGTTGACGCTGCGCGCGCGAAGAAGAGGAGATAATTTTAGCGTGATGTCACTTCGAAAGTAATTTCTATAGACGGCATCTCACGAGCTTGCGGACGCAACAGTTAGCAATTTATCAGGACAATATATATAATATTATTGTACGGATTTATCAGCAACGGGGAGATTTCTTTCTCTCTCTCTCTCTCTCTCTCTGTCTTTCTCATGAACAATAATGCGGGCCGTCTCGCAACGGTAGAGCGGATTCCCCGTCGCGGGCCATTATCCAGCTTACGAAAAGTTTCGCAAAATGCAACGCGCGTTACGATGGGAAGCATCAAACATGAGCGGTGCAGTCATAATAACGGCCACAATAAAATTCGTACATATAACGCGACTATGAAAATTTTATAACACGGGAAACCCATCTCATCCTCCTCCTCACCCCCCCTCCCCCCACCTCTCCTGATGGCTACGTGTCGGAAATGAAATAACTGACATTGGAGATACTCATGAAGCGCATTTCTGGCGAAAGTATTGGCGGCACGAGGATCTGTTATAAATTTGAATTAAAAGATCGGCGTTTCGCGGAGTCTGTCGACAAACGCGAATAGCTATGTCGCGAAATTATCAAACGCGCGATTTATATAATATATTATCTGTATATAATGCATAAACGCGTATAGCTGGATATAAACACGGATTCAAGAATGGCACGGATGTGCCACGTCCGCCGATTAAATAGATAGTTGGATCGACGCCAATACGAACGCGACCGTTGACTCCTGTCGGCACTTACGTCTGGTTCGCGAATACCCGACGTAAACTTACATTATCATTAACATCCCCGTTCCGTGCCGTGGCCCTATAAATATGTTTACCCATGTCCAACGTCTGGAGGCGAGAGACGCGTGAATGGATCAATGTACACGCGCGATAATGGCAACTGTATACTGTTTACTGTCTAATCGTGTTTGTTGATAAATACAGACGGCATAATTGGCCATTATCATCGCGCTCTTACGATGGAAGTAAGACGGAACAGAGTTTAAATGTGAATCGCTAAATGCATATCAGGTTTCGCGGAAATGGAAATATTTTAAAATGGAAAGCTTTTTTGAAATGGCTACAAGTTTATTCTATTAAGAATAAATTTCATAATAAAGACAAAAATGGTTTTCACAGAAAGACGTAATCATGCAAAATTAATATTGTTATGTATAAAAGACGAACTGTTTAACGTCAAAGTTTTAATGTAAAAAAAAATGTTCAAGAGACAACAAAGAGAATGATCGAATTATTATCGTGCTTGTTTTACAGCGGTGGGAACCCGCGCGGGGGGAGGAAAAAAAACATTTTCGCCGACATGATCAAACGGCGAGAAAGCAATTTACTCGCGACAAATTTACCTCATTCGTAGCGTACAAATGAAAAATTGGAAGCGCATGAAAAAAAAATTGCGCAAATTGGTATCTACGTTAAAGGTCCGGACTCTATGTACAAACGCGAATGACAAAATCTGCCTACAACAGACCTGGGGTCCTGTACCGAGTGCGGCGTGTGCAGTCGTGCGTTTCGACTCCGGACAGGTCGCGGTGCATTTTCGCTCTTTTACGCGCGACGGACGGACGGACGGATGGACGGACGGGTGGCATCGATCGGCCCGATACGATAGCGCGTGCCAGTTTTCTCCGCGCTTTTTTTTCTCTCTCTTTCCCCGGCTCTACCTGCCCATCCCTTTCCCTCCCTTCCGCCGCTGCGCTCGAAACCCACTTTTATTCTGGACAATTTCGACGGCTGCTTTTGACGTTCCTCTCGCCCGCCGGCCGGCTGGCCGGCCGGTCGACCGATCGACCGACCGACCCGACCGGCCGACGCACGTTTTCTATCTCGTTTGCGTGCGCGCGCACTCCCCGCGCCGCGCCGCCAGTTATGCGATACATTTTTTATTTTATACGAGTTTTTTCCACCTCGCACGCACACCTCATATCATGCACCGTTAACCACCGCGATGTCAATTATTCGGATTTTTTTCGCCGCAGCTCCCGCGCGTTGCCAGAGCCCCGGCCTGGCAGGCGCGTTGCCCCGGCTCTCTCTATCTCCTAGATCGGTGTCGGTCAACTGTGTCGTTAGCGTACGCAATTGGCGAAGTACGTAACAACTCGTTTATTAAGCTGCGGCGCTTTAATAATTGGGCCATTGGTTAAATAATTCCGTTTCTGTATGCCACGCGGTACTTTTATAGGATAGACACAATACACGTAACGATAATTTTGTCCGATAGTATTTCTTTTTTGTTACGCGAATGAATGCAACATACGTAATATTAATTCGCAAAGAACGCATCGTTACCGTATAATTGGATATAATTTATGTGAAACATAATATTTCGCAAATAAAGAGAATAGCTTTATGTTTCCTGCGTATTCGTTTCTCTTCGTGGAACTTCGGAAATTAGAGACGAGGATGCAATTGCCATCCTGTAATCCTTATTATTTTTTTTTTTACAAAAATAACAGAGATATGTACGGAAGATAACTACATCGTTACGCGACGGTTGTAAGATATTTTTACGGGCTTCCATATTCTCTGTGTGTTATAGTACATAAACATTTTTCTGCATTTACGCGGACAATACCGCGACCATGTCATAATTTCATTCTATGCCGCAGCTGTGTCTATTCGAAAGCGACGGGCTCGAGTATGTGCGCATTGTTAGTCCGATACCGGGCTACCGCTATACTGGGGTAGACGTTGAAAATCCGCTTGGTGTACTCGGAGCAAAATGCATTAAACCGTAAATACGAACGGGCGCTATCTCTTCATGCCATCGTCGTATTATTCAATTGTTAGATACTTCATTATATTCCCCCTCCCCCCTCCCCCGTCCGCATGCGTGTCACAGTCCCTTTTCATCTCCGTGGAATATCAATGCAGGATATTGCGGAAAGTATATTCATCGGTCGTCGAGTGAAATTGTACCCCGAATCGTTAATAAATCGGCGTCATGCCAATATCTCTACGTCGACGTACCTTCATTTTTTTTTATTCGTCCAATCCGCATGAAACGCGTCGGCTTTTGTTACAGAGCATATCTTCGCTCCTAAAGATACATTGTACACGGAGGTCGAAACGCTGACGCAGATATTTAATATATATATAGGAGCCCGCCGCGTTCTCTCTCGACATTCGGAAACACGGTACAGCACTTGAGAAGCTTACAGGTTAAGGCGCGCCCCACGCGCGTTTCGGTGCCATAATCTTATATAACGACGGTTTGGCATATGCGAAACAGGTTCATTACGCCACGAGGATTTGTCGCATAATTCCGAACTCGGCGGTGCGCGCGCGTGCGCGCGCGCGCGCGAAAATTACGCGAGAGCGACCGTAACTATTTATCGAAAACAAGAACGATCGCGAACAAGAGAAATTATTCTCTTTAGCGGCGAATCTAATTACTCGCTGCCATTCGCTGAGAGCGATTTCGCCATAAAGCGTTTTGCAGACAGGGTAATGGCTTTTCTTGAATTGTTACGTCAGAATGCAGTGTAATTATTTACACGTTAATTGATTAACTTTAGCCCGCATTACGAACATGTTTGCGATAAATTATATAAGATGTACTTGTAGCATGTATACGTGTATTAATTCTAAACGAGATGGGAATATATGGATCATTTTCTTCTAAACAGGATCATCTGATGTGATATCTGTCAATTTACGAACGCGAGATTAATGATAGCTCTATGCGTACAAGGGGGATTGGAAGGTTCAAAGCGCGGTTTCCGCCGACGCAAGCGAAATCGATATTTATTTATAATTATCGCAACGGCAGGATACGCGAAATAGAACAGCCGATTGACGGCCGTAAACACGTGAGATGAATAGATAATTAAGCGGTAAGGGCGGATAAATAACTGTCCTCCGGTCAAATTTAAATTAGATAACGAAATTACTCGAGAACCTATACTCTGTTAATTAATTCTCGTTAATACTGGATACCGCTTTTAAGTATTCGTTAAATAAGGATTAGGATCGCAAGCTTCGTATATTTGGCTATTAGATATAATTCATTATGTAGATATAATATAAAAAAATAAATCAAATTTTATATAATTAGTAATTGATTAGTAGCTGATTGGATAATAACTGACTAATATAAGATTCTTATGAGCAAGATTCCATAAAACGATTGATTTCTCTTAAATTGTCGTATTTAAAATTAAACAGACCAGAGACCTCTGAGTGAGAAATATCCCTATCCTAATTACAAAATCAAATTAATTCATTCACTTCTACAAGTAATCTAAAAGTAATGAGATGATTTCATTAGGCTCCGCCAATTAAATATAGTTTTCGATCAATGTATCAATGTTCGCCGTTACTAATGTACCAATAATCGAATAGCTGAGCAGCGCCGATTTAACTTATTTTTTTCAGAAGTACGTTAATATTACCAGAGATTACTCTCTCGATTCAGTAGGTAGTAATTCATTCGTTCCGGCGGACACGTATTATTAATGTCACGTTAATGGAAGTGTTACATGCGCGGTAGCGATTTCTATTTTTGCGGTCTCCCCAACGTGAAAATTTAATCGTTGACACACGTTCGCGCGTATGTATACTCGCTCGAATCTTATCTTGATATCGGCGTATATTGCGTAACTGAAATATTGCGCGCGCGCGGGTGATAGTCTCGCAGCAGTCTCTCATAATGAACGTCTCGTAAATTGTCGGACACGCGTCGCGGGGTGGAGACACGAAGGGAGGAGGTTGGGAATCGCGGGAGGGATGACGTCGCCGTTGCGTCGTCGACGATGAGGTGGTGTGTTGCTGAAGGGGATTGTACGGGAAAGGGGTTACGCGCGCGCGGTACGGATATATATATATACACGTCGGCGATGCCGATGGCGGATTTCTCGAAGACGGAAGACGCGCGGAGTTGGACGGAGGGTTATATAACCGGCGAAGGCCCGAAAGACCCGGGGGCTAAAGAACACTGCTGCTGCTGCGCCTGGACCGCGCCAGGGGCCAGGTGGGCGAGAGGGGAGGGATAAGGCTGGGTTATGCGGGAGAAAACGACACGCTATCAAACGGGAACACTCCGCCGTGTTAGGCGGAGAAGAGAGTTGCGGGAGTATCAGCGGAAATACAGCGCATCATCAACAGATAAGCTGCTTAGGTCGGGTCTTACGCGAACGTCGCCGCGATCTTTCCGAGTTTCTCGTTTCTTTACGCTCCGTTCCTCCTCTTTCCGTTCTCTCTTCCTCTCTCTCTTCTTCTCTCTCCACGGTTATTATCTGCCTGCCCTGTCTGTCTCTCCGACGCCGTTATCTACCGTCACGGTTCATCGACGCGAGGGCGGCGGCGGCGTGTTCGGCGAAATATTGCGTTAAATAAACGGACGCCGCGACGCGGCGTCGAGGCTGGGTGTGCTCTGTGCACTCGATAACTGCGGCATAAAAGCGCGCCCGTGTAGTTTTAATGCTGCCGTCCGCGAGCAGTCATTGTCTCGCGTCGCGGATTTTTGGCGGCGCCGTCCGGCGAGTTAATTAAATAGTCTCGCGCGCGTTTTACAGTCCCGCGCGCGCTCGCTCGTTGGTTCGTCGGTCTTTACGCGCGTGATTCGCGCGCTGGTAAATCTAAATTATACAGAGCAAACATTGCGAGATAAAGTTTTCCGTTATCTAAAATGCGTCGGTTATCGAGAAACATATTTGATGTTGACTGACGCATCCCATAATTCTCGATACAAAAGTACACACTTTGATTCGTACGATAAAGCTCTCACTTCGGTATTCTCCGGACTTACAGAGAGACGAAGTCTAGAAAAGTTTTCGAGAATTGCCCGACTGCGTCTCTCTCTCCCTCTCCCTCTTCCTCGCTCTCTTTCTCTTTCGTAGCGGAGCAAAGTTTGTCAGGAAGCGGCGGAAACGAAAGCGAGGAGAAGGATTTATCGTTTGCGAATACTTATTGGCCGTAGCGCCGTGAGAGACGATACAAGCTATATCGAGTTTGCAGGGCAAACAGTGAAGATTCGCGAAGTTTCATACAAGTTATACGCCGACATGACGCACCCGATAGCGATGACTAACAGCACTCCGCGCCGATCGTATAGTAATTCATCCGTCATTTGAACTACTGTTTTTTTACGTCTTTACATTAATAAGAAACGAATCAAATTGCCGTGTCAATATAACCAATCTCAAAGTAAGGCATCTATGGAATATATTCGCACATCTGACAAATTCGATAATACTTTCGCCAACTCGGAAATTCTCTAATAAAATTTCTCCACTTTTACCAATAATTTTTCATTTCATTAGCAGATATGCAGTTATTAATATGTTATAATAATTATTAATAATTTTAAAAAATGTTAGAATATTATTAATATTATATTATTATTATAAATGTCAATACAAAAATATTATTAATTAAATGACTCTAAATTTTACGGAATTTCCATAGTTAAGGCTTTATGCATTAGCGCCGTTGATAGATCTTGTTTATGAGACCATACACACATCTCGATTCACCGAGGCGCGATGTATGGAGCATAACGGATACGAAACGTCACGGCGGACACGTCATGACTTCCGCGGTAACGTCTTCGAGGAGGTAGTGTGTGCAATCAGAATCTGTCTCACATGTATATTCGCGCCTCAGGAAGCATGCACGCCCGGGCGCGGTCTCTGCATCGAGGGCTAAACGCGCGCGAGAAGGTCGGGGTGCACATGCACACACATGACAACGATGGAGAAACCAGAAGACAGTCACGCGGCGGCGGCGGCGGTGCAACAGTCAGGAAGGTAGCGGTGCGGAGAGACTTAGCGTAGAAGTTGCCGGCTGTAGTAACGGCCGGAGGGAGACAGGTGGCATCAAATTATTGCAAACAATTACGTTTAATGAGAAGGTTAACGCCACCAGCCGAGGGCTGGCGCGAACGTGGATGCAAATGTGCCGACGCCGAGTAATTAGCAAACAGAGTAGTCCTCCCGACCTACCGCCTCCTTTTCTCCCACCCGCTCCTCCTCGCTCGTCCTCGTGCTCCTTCTCCTCTCCGTCTCATCCACCACATTGCCGCTGTCTTCCTTCCACGACAGAACGAGAAGGACCGAGAGAAGAGAAACGGAGCAAACTCCTTCCCCTTTCCCCCTCTCCCCATATGATCGTCCCCTTTTGTCGGGCACATCGCTGTTTACGTGAACGCAAACGCATGGAATATTATGAAGTACACCGTCCGCGCCGCTGGATATTCCGTCGACAATATAGACAGACAAGATTCCTCGGCGCACAATTGGAAAACAAACGTCTGAATCGACGATATCTGAAGCCACAACTTGGAAAATTATTAGCAGAATTGCCATCTCCCTTTTCCTGCATCACATCGATTTGGAAGGAAATACATTCTGTTTTGCGACTAAGGAATTCTCGGCGAGTTGAAGAAAAGTTAAAGGGACACCTTCTATACAGTTCAGATTGAAAATAACGAAATACTAACACTGCCAAGGAAATTTTGAGAAACTTTCGGAGCGGAAGAGTAAACTTCATGTCGTAGGAAAGATTATCTGGAAAGTATATCCCTCCCCCCCCCCCACCACTTTCTTCTCATTCCGACTTCGTTCACTTTATAAGGATTGCTGGACGTGACTGTGGAAATCGGGATCTACATTGAATGACGCTCTTAAGTCCCAGCCAAAGGGCGAGCACGAATTCTTGCCTCTAAAAGAGACCGAGATGAAAGTGTTCACTCAATGCTTTGCGGAAAGCAGTAATCATGTCGCCGGCGGGTACAGACGGGAGAGAGAACAGACGTTGGTCAAACGCGGCATTGTATAGAATTTTACTCTCTTAGGAAATACTTCGCTATGTATCCGCGACCCGGTGCTTTAAGCATTTAACGTAAGAAAACAAGCGAAATTGTCGGCAACGTTTCGGAAACGTTAATAATTCATTAGTCGAACTGGCTCCACCGATGGCAATTAAAGCTCCGCGATTCTCCCAGATAAGTCGATATTTTTGATCGTTTCGCTTTGCAAACGTACAAAAAAAAAAGAGAGAGACGAGAACGCGCAAAACAAACTGAAAACCAGTAAATAAAATATTTATTTCGCGCGGACTGCAGATATTTATTTTTCCGATCTCTTCAAGTACCTCGCGCCGTATATGACCATTGCGAATAAAGCCACTCCCCGAGTGAATTGGTCGAGTAACGTCGGCGCGGATGAAAAATATGTAAATATATTTGGACTCTCTTTCTCTATCTCTCTCTCTTTCTCTTACCTTCGATCGCTGTCGGTCCCGTCCGACGGTTCGCTGTGGACGGGAGCGTTTCATGATTATTCATGCGCAGTTTCAGTTCCTTCGCGTGGAGAAACGCGCGCGCGATCAAAATTCTCTCTTTCATCGTTATTCACGCCGACACGGTATGGCGCCATTAACGAAAACGATACTAATTGAACCGGGCGTGCATTTCCGTCTCGTAAACAGAGGGTGTCGAGCCCGCACCGCGATACGCGCTTTCGAATCGATCGCAATTTGACTGGATAAGAAGCGCGAGAGTCCCATCCTGCGGTAAAGACTCGGCAATCGTGGGCTCTCCAGATTGTACCGCGGATATCGATAATTATGCCACACCGAACTAGCGCCGAGCACCGAATGAATTCGCAGTTCGCGTGTGCGTCATCGCTTTGTCGCGAAATGATCATATCAAGATCACCGGAACGGTGAATGAGTGCAATTGCTGTGTGCGCAACTAACGTCTAACATAATTTCACGTTATACTCGATGGGCATTTAGATCGTGACGCGATTAAAAAGTGTACTTATAAATACATTTTTCTTTGACTCGTACACATACACTGAGAGAAAAAAAGTGTTTGATATTTGTGACTGCACGGTAAAATAATTATGATTAAGAGCTCCATTTATATAATTATTACTGCTATAACATTAGTAATAATTATGTTTGCAGTTCTATCAAATAAATACAGTGCAAACTGAAAAAATTTGGAAACGTTTTTTTAAAGTGAACATTTTTTTAATTACTTTCTCAAATGTCCATAATAAATATAAATGTATATACATAGTTAGCACTCAAAATGACTATACTATACGTCATAGTTAGATTATGGTAATAGAAACCATTTTTTTTTCTCGTGTAGATACGTATTACGTCCGTGTTCAAAGACTGAAGCAATTTTCACATATTTCACGTATTCCATTTGGAAATATAGTTATAAATTAAATAATACATTTTAATTATAGAGCGGAATATATCTCTCTCTTCTCTCCAAGCGCGGGGGCTGTAATAGGGAACAATTTTGTTTTATCCCAAGAATTTTTCCCTCTCTCAAGTCAGCTCTCCGTATTTTTTCAGACGTTAAAACATCAGACGTCTCGTGCGGCGGGGAATTATGTCTGATATAACTGCAGGAAGTTCCATTATCTCACGTCGCTTGTGCTTCCGCTAACATTTGCCTCGTGCGCGCGCGATTGTTCTGTCTTCGCCTTTTGTGGAGAGAGGGAGGGGAGGGAGCACCGGAATTCGAAATGGATTAAACGTCGTCGGCAGGGTGTCCCAGGCGCTCTCGCGACGGCGACGGCGACGGCGACGGCGGCAACGGCGGCGTCGACCGGGGATACACGCGTCGTAATAAAAGCTGAAAATTCATAATACGCCAGTAGCAGCCGCGTAATGCATCACTTCGTACATATTCGGGTCACTCTGCCAACGGTCCCCCTCCCTCTCTCTCTTTCTCTCTCTCTCTCCGGTAAATCTGCATGCCTGGCATCCCGGGACGCGGCGGCGGGCATGCACAGATGCAGGCAGCAGTAGTTCCTTCCACGTGCGCGTACTTTTCCATGCCTTTTACTGTGCGCCTGACGTGCCGTTACACGTGCTTGTACGTGCACCGTCGTCGGTGTCGCCGCGCAAGCTGAATCGCGTACGCGCGCGGCGGCGGATTTTAATGGAAAATTCTCTTTATCACGGCGAATTAAGAAACGCGCGATTGCCACGCTCGAATACGCTATGCGAGCAACGCTAAACACGTTGTAAGCTGTTAATATCCATTCCCCCCGTACTCTCATGCCTCTTGAAATGCGTGTCGCTCGTTCGTTCAGTTTTATTTTCCTTCCCTCCGAGTGACCGCGTTAATACGTTCACGAGTCGCCCGGTCTGCGGATTGATGGGAGGAAAAAAAAAAGAGTAAAATTTCCTTCCCGCCGAGTAACCAGATTGACAATTTGTTTTCTATCTGTGCAAGAAGAATATCAACAATTTCTCCGCGAACTGCCGCGGAATTCTTTTTTTTTGAAATATTCGTCACGTGAACAAAGAAAATTTTTCGCGAAGGGATGAAATGACTGTATCGACATGTAACGAAGCGAGACATGAAGTAGTCGTGGGATTTTTGTCAATATGAATAGAATGTGGACCAATTCTATCCATTGGCAAAGAAAAAGGAGAAAAAAAACAGACGAATGACACGAAGTTATTATCAAAAGGCCGGCACAAGAGCGCGAGTACGTAATGCGTACGCTATAGACCGGCGGCGGAGCAAGGCCCGCTTCCTGTGCATTGCAAATTGGATGAAGTTCTCTTTCTCTTCTTTCCCTCTCCCCCCCCTCTCACCCCTCTTGTCGTACCCTTTCGTCGGACTATCCAATTTGTCCTTCGGGATAAAAGATACGGTGCAGACGAGCGGGATAAGTGAAAATTTCACGGAGACTAACCGCGCCGGACATAAATTTCGTACCGCTTCCGGAATAGTAATAAGTTTCCCCCTAACGATCTCGCGCGCGGGGCCGTTTCTCCTGCAGAGGGAATCACGTTAACCGATAGAAACCGATTCTCTCCCGCCGTAAGTAATTGTGATTCCATATACTCCGCACGCGAGAAATCTTCCCGCTCGAAACGATTGTTCTCGCGTTCGGGCGCAAAAGAACATTTAGAGAGAAGACATTCTCTAATTAGACTTGTTGCTCTCACTCACCGAAACTCAGCGGGGAACCTTCGACGAACAAGAGCGTCCTCCTTTTCGATGTAGCTTCTTCGTATTTCAGCCGAATCACTGAAAACAATAACAGAACAGAATTAAGCTGTGATAACCGAACGGGTTTCGTAGTTTTTACATTTTGTTTACTTTTTCGTTTGCCCACTCGCTTTATTCTCTTTTTCAGTTCGCAACAAATAACGCAGATCGCTGAATATTGTGACTCGAAAGAGAACCCGCATGTCGGTTTATGCCATGGCAAAAGGATGTTTATCGGCGAAGAGAAGGGGAGGGGAAAAGGACGATATATTGAGGGGCCTCGGATAGAGAGATTCGCGGTACAATCTGCCCGTGTAGAGTAAACGCGAGAACTGGAGCGTGTATTTTAATCTCCGCGTATTTTCATTTCTATTCGTCGTGAGTAGTTCCACGTGCGCGATGGTGGTGCGCTCGTCTTACGCCCGCGCCGTGGCAATCCGGGCTTTTTCAGCGACGCGACCGCTTCGCGAGCTCCGGGGGCAATAAAGAAAATTGTGGGACGTTAATCTCGTTTATAAAACGATAAAAGTGGAGGTCCTTGTTCGCGTGTGTTCCGGACGGTAACCGTCTCCTGCCGGTCGGTTCCTCCGTTTGTTCCTTTCCACTCTCCTACCCCGCCCTGTCCCTTCCGCACTCATCAACGGCTGTATTATCGCGTCATGGCAGTTGGTATTGAATTAAATTAAGAGCTAATTAAACCAAATTGTGCCGCGCTCCTTAACGATGATAGATGCTACACGTAGGAAGCGGAAGGGCGACTCCGTTAAAAAGCATCCCTCGGGCTCTCTCTCTCTCTCCCTCGTTGAAAAGAGAGAGATAAAATCGGTCTCCGAGTATCGGCTCCACTGCCCTCGATGTTGGGCGTATATATTTTTGTTTTCGTCGGCTAATGGTACATTTGCATTTATATCGTCTCAATTTTATTGCCCTCGCACAGCAACACACAACTTCACGTTGCACCGCTCTCTCGCATTCCGGTGGTGTGCTTTCAGCACTCACCGTCGGGACGCGTTAATTATGTTACGTTATACGTATCGATCGTGTCTCTGTGCAACTTCTTCGAAAAAATAAAAACAACACAACCGTAAAACATAGCTCTCAACGATTAGTCCTCGCGCGGCGTAGTTCCGTGCGCGCGCGCTCAACGTTAATGCAACGTTAATCCGCGAGCAGGGAAAACAATACCGTATCGGAGCGCATCGTATATACGTACATTCCGTGCGCGAGTACTCGCATCGCGTACGCATACAACGAAAATCCGCACGCGTGACGAGTACTCGCCCATGCGGACGCCGCTATTCAGAGAGGAAATAAATGAAACGGGGTCGCCGTGTAATATCGTCTCGCGGCAACATGTACACGCCCGCGCGCGCAGTTTTCCATACTGCCTCCTCGTTACTCCTGCTAAAGACTCAGCCATGCGTAACTTTCTAGCGTTGCGCACACAAAGCTTGCCTATACAACCCGAATGCACGGAGGAATGTATTTTTCCGCGTCTTCGCTCGGGCCGACGCGACGGAAAATCACTCATTATCATTGTTAATTCACATTCTTCTCCACCCCTTTTTCTCTCTCTCTCTCTCTCGTGCATCTCCTCTCCCCCGCGTCATGCCTGCAATTAAATAACGAGCGATTATTTTAATGACATCTCGTACGAGGTACGAGAGATGCATATGCATACCGCGTTTTTTATGGCATCCATGAAACGAATTTTCCCTCGTTCATATCTCTATTTACGCGACACTAATTAGCGCGTACAAATGAGCCAATACCAAATGACCGAATCATTACACTCAAAAACCGCGTCAGCGATTGTTCGACACGAAGATGTTCGATCTTCGATTTGCATTTCGCGTAACTGTGTTTTCCTTTTGGAACTATATAGCGAACGTGTAACTTCGCGCGCACTGAGTTATTAGCTTCAACGCCCCTTCGAAAAATGTGTCCGTGATGTGTTGCGGAATAACTTCGGAATAAATGGCCCGGCTTTGTATACTGTAATCTAACTTTTGGTCATTTTCCACGTTTGGCGAGCGTTGAAGGTATGGTAGGTACACAGCCGAACTATTCTCTTTAGTTTAAAAGCGACGTAACGTAGTAACGTGAAACCGAATCTTTACACAGTTACACTTTCATTTATGTTACGAATTCGCTTTAGTTATGTATAAATTGCTAAATATAGTTCCTTTTTGATAAATTAATAAAATTAAATAAATCACAAAGTAGTAATTCGTGTAAAGTTCGCAATCGTACGTGACTCTTTTGTAAAAAGCCGATTGAAATCAAATATCAGAGAAAAGATTTAGGGAAACAATGTTATCGGCACATAATAACGATTTCACGACGCTTCGTAATATCGCGCTATTACGGAGAACTGGTAGGTAGATGTGGAGCAAGAATAGAAGGGAAAAGGTCGGGGAAATATAGAGAAAATTGTAGAAGCGGAAAGATAGGAGAGAGAGAGAGAGAGAGAAGGAGATGCAGGAGAAAAGGAGGGGGAGAGAGAGAAATATCTCTCATTACCTGAAATTCCAGGAATGAATGGAAGCATTAATTTTCCGAGAGAGAAGGAAAACTACTGGATGGAATGCAGTGAATATATGCCGTAAAAGCTAGTGGGCCGGTAACAAACGAACGCGACATTCCGAATAGACGATATCGCCAATGGAGCCGATCGTTTCGGAACCGGTCTCATTAGAGATCGGCGCTCCATTGTTGCCTTAGATTTAATATAGCGACCGTTCGTCGTAGACGCGCGCGAAAATTCGAAAGCAAATCGCGAATCAGTGGAGCTCTAACGTCAAAGTATACAACAACAAAAATACAATTTCAGGATTCAAAGCGGTAATGAGATATTTTTAAGCGAGCTCGCAAAATTTTGTTGAAATAGAAAAAAAAACAGCAAAGTTAAGTGAGAATAAAATCAATTACACAATACAGTCTACAGGCTGTAAGTATAAAGCGCTCTTAATTTATTACATTTTCTTGGCACAGGCGGCAATAAAAGTCAAAGGAGAATAAAAAAAGTATTAAAATTGTTATAAAAATCAAAATTATTTTTTAATAAAACTTTTTTAATTTATTTCTCATTTAGATCTAGAACGCTTACGTCAATTTGCGGGAATGCTTATAGCCGAGGCTGTTAATTTTTAATTAATCTTTTGGACTTTTTATTTATTATAGAAAATCTTTAAGATTACGATTGTGCAGCACGCACCGGCTACGCTTCGTTGCGCATCGATAATATTAATTAGCGCTTACGACGGAGTAATGTTTTATGCATAGGAATACCTAGATGAGTAATACATACCTAAAGTATGTACCGCTGGGGCATGTGCTACTCGGAGGAACCGTCCAACTACAAACAAGGTGGGGCTATCCCCAGGAGTAAAACCGCTCAACCGATCTAATATTTATGCTCGGATAATATATGCATATGTGTAAAGATATGTTTGAAGTACGGTTACGTGTTATTGAGGCAGTGTGGTGAAACAGAATTATTTCCCATGTGCAAACTAGGAAATATATATTCGAAACAATGCAACCTTGTAAATTCTCGGCTTTCGCCGCGCGGAGAGAGGAGGGGAGGGAGAGAGGCCGAGCGAAAGCGCATTATAATGATTTAGTTTGAAAGTGGCGTAAATCCAATTCCGAATCGTCGTTACGACTATATTGTTAAAGTGTAAACGCACTCTGATTTCGCTAGGGCTTTGAAAGGTGAGTTTGCTTGAATTATTTTTAAAATAAGTATACCTTTTCAAATCGAGCTTCGAAGATTCGTTGTAACTTCTAGCGAACGTTACTTTTAATGATACTCAAATACGTTAGACGGTGAATATTTCTAAGTAATCTCTTTGTGAGAGAGAGAGAGAGAGAGAGAGAGAGAGAGAGAGAGGCAGCGGAATGATCGAATTAAACGCTTTTCGCAAACTTCCGACGACCGTGCGCGCCCGGTTTCGGATTGTCGCACCGATCCGCTCGCGTACTGGAAACTTTACAATCGCGTTAGCTTTTGTCGTGCGCAAAAGAAAAGGGGAACCGAGAACGGCTACAAAGCTACGAAGCTCTCGCGACTTTGAGAGCCCGCAATCATCGTCGGTCGGCGAATGGATCGATGTAATAGCTGCAGCGGTAGATCTATACGTAAGTCGAAGTTGGTGGAGGAGACGGAGGATAAAGGATATCACTTGAAGAGAGCCACCTATCGCGCGGGGGAGAGGGAGGTCGGGGAGGAACTCTAAAGAACGAACGAGTCGTGCATTTAGCGACAAAGCCCGATTGGAATTTATGTCGTTGCTCGGGCTCGAAATTGCGGTTACGTGTAGGGAAGCTTGTGGGGTCAATTGTAACAAGGGACAATTGTAACACCCGCGATAATTCGAGGACCCTTAGTCGTTGTCCCGCACGCCAAGCGAGAGAAAGAGAGAGAGGGAGAGATTAGCATTAAATCCTTGGCGACAGTACGAGGTAAGATCGAGTGGTGTAATTGAGATTGTCGGGGTAAAATGGGACGACGCAATGATTTCCCAACACGCGGGCATATATGCAGCGTTATCGCGAGTAATCTTAATCGTCTGAAACACGAAAGCGTATACCTATGTTGACGCAATACGAAAAAAAAACGGGGGAGAGCGCGGGGAATGGGGTCCCTCTACCGCGATTTAGTTATCCGCACAAATTGACTGGTCGAGGTTAACGCGACATCGTGAAAGAGCCGATCTCGCGATTCTACCTTTAACCAACCACCATGGTAAATGGCATCTGTCAAGCAGCGATAATCAGCGACATTTTATCTACCTGTAAACAGCTGTATAGCACAGGCCGATGGTGATAGCGGGTCCGTTCGGTGAATCAACATTTTCAATCTCCATGTTATCCGCGTGCGCTAGGGTAAACATGAAACGAAGGGAAGATGCAGATAACAACAGCGAGAGGGATGGAAGGACTGAGCAGAAGGGTCAAACTGAAACGAGGTATAAAGAGAGAAAGAGAGAGAGAGAGAGAGAGAGAGAAAGAGAGAGAGAGAGAACGTGGAAAAGAGAGACAGAAAAGAAAGACATAAAAAGAGAGGAAAAAAAGATAAAGAGAACGAGAGGGCGCATCCGGGAGGATGACCGGAGAGCCAGTGGTGTCGAGGTGAAAAACGAACGAAGTCATTCGTCAAAGTCCGGCGCCGACTATCAGCGACGGGAAACGCGCGCGGGTAAAGCGCGTGTAGAACGATAAAAGGAACGGCAAGGTAGCGCGAGATACGAGCTAGGAGGAAGATAGGAATCAACGGGGAGCGCGATAGGCGTGTGAACGGGACGCTCTCCCGCGAGGAAGAGAGCATGCAAGCGGAGTTTTGCCTTCCGAAAGCCGCATAATATCCAGACGGTCTTATGCAACGCGTGACCACGTCCGCAAAGGCTCGCGAACGGAGCGAGCTTTTCACTGCGAAGAAATGCGGTGGGCCTGTGTGAAGATATATTTCGCGGAAACGTTCGCATTTATTTACCTAGCAAAGAAATCACAAGAGACAGAGAAAGAAAGAGAGAGAGAGAGTAAGGGAGAGTAAGTTGATCTCCGCATATTAATGGTATACCTATAGTCAGGTAGCTCAAGTGCTTATTTTCCATCGTGCTGCTTCCGTCTCTTAATATTGCAGTCACATAAATCTTTCCATCTATACGGCAAGGTATACAGCCTTGGCCATAAGTATCAAGTATTCCCACAAATTGACGTATAAACGTTCCAACGAAATATAAATTAAAGTAAATTAAAAAACGATTTTATTGAAAAATAATATTTATTTTTATAACAATTTTAATATTTTGTTAGTACTCTTTTGCGACTCTTTAATTATCGCTTTTTCCAAAAAGATGCAAGGTGCATTTTGTGGCCACTTATGGCCAAGACTGTATCTAAATATATTTGCTTCGAATGACTTTGTTTACCATATTAAATATAGCTTTGGACACATTTAGATAATATGTCAAAACAGAATCCCAACACAACACGGTCCATTGAATTCGCTATTACTAACGCTGACGAGGGGTAACTTATGATCATTTATTATCTGTCTAGAAAGCGGCAGCTAAGCGCGTTACTTCTATGACAGTTCTAACTGACGTAAACTCGCGGAACTTTCAGCGTATCATCGGACAATAAATTAATCCGCGGGGCAACGTGAGAATGCATTTTAGCGAAGTCTTTCGCTGACGGAACGGTAAATTCGTACAACAAAATCCGATGGCCAATCGTCACCGAGCGAAGTATATAATTCTGCATCGGGACACTCTCGATATTCCCTCCCGTTCGTTTTTTCCTTTCTTATTTATAAAAGCGCGGGAAATGCCTTTCACGCGAAGCAAACGACGTTACCGTCCGCACAACTTTTAAGACGCAATCAATTCGCTCCATTTTACACCGGCCGTGACTCTTTCCGTCGCTAATAATAGACTTGATTGAAAGTCATAAATTTGCAAAATCTTCTTTTATCCCTTCCTCGTCCCGTAGTCAAGGGATCGTAATAACCGGGGGCGGGGCGGGGGAGAAATTACAGACACGGGAGATAGCATCCAGTTACTAGCGTTTCCAGCTGAGGTGCAATTTCCCGGGCCGCCTTTGAGGTAAACAAGCCGATTTAGCGGGCGAAATAAATTTCGCTACGTCCGAAAAGAAGTCGTCTTTCGCCGGCATTTGCGGCGCGGAACGCCGGGCGACGACCGAATTGTCGCCGCCACCGCCACCGCTGCAGTCGCTGCTGTTGCGCCGCCACACGGTTGCCGCTGCATGCGCATTTATTCCATCGGCGTTATTAATTGCCGGCTGCGCAAACATTTTCGTGTCGAGCGTACGTACATATACATACCGTGTGCGTTTTCCCTGCCCCCGTGTCGCCACGAAGAACGCGATACGATTCGATGGGTCCCTCTTTCAACGTGAGCGAGGCAATATATCCTGAAGTGCTCGCTATATTGCAACGACCTGCAGGCGGATGTAAAAAGAGAGAGAGAGAGAGAAAGAAAAAAAAGAACATCCCTTTGACGCCGAGGCGTGGGTGGACTGGTGGGTTCTCGTCGTCTCCTTCACCATCGGATATCCGGCGTCTCCACGACGACAGGATTATCCCCACCCACATGTACGCCTTTTCCACTAGTTACCGAACCATCTAACCGAGAATTCCCCCACCATCGCGTCCCCCTTTCGAAATAGATTATCCGCCGTTAGTTACAAAGTTACCTTAGCCGGTTCGTCGACTTTTTGCACCGCTTCTTTCACCCGGGATCTGTTGCCAATGCACGGCTCTTTTAACGCGCTGCACAAAGAGCCAGTATCTGTTTAAATACCAGGTAATATCGATGATGTCAACAATGAACGACTCTTTTTTGTATCCGGTCGACCTGTCCCTCTCCGCGATATAGGAATTTTTAGGATGATTTTTCGGATTCTGCGGTACGGGGCAGTACATATTCATTAAAAAAAAAAAAAATCCGTGAGATGACCAATATTCCGGATATTTACCAGAGGGATTTTTCACCGCATAAAAGCGGTACGAGAAAGGTATAGCGCGTAAATCCGGGAATGAGTGTATTCGGCAAATTATGACGTTTCGGCCTACAGCCGAGCGTGTGCCCCCTCCGGCCGTGTCTTCGTGATAAAATAGTGCTTTTAATTTGGCCCGAATATTTATCCCGGCGCAGTAAAAGCGTCCCGCTGTTTTATCGGAGTGCAAGCGGAATAATATTCCAGGCGTGCTGCGTCCTTCGTAAACAGCGTACAATTTCCATTTTCGTGTAACATTCTCGCCCTAACCCCCGTATTATACGGTTCACAATCTGGCCGGCGTAAAAGCTGGCAATGTGCGCACACGACAAGCGCAGAGATTTCGGCTCGCGCGCCGTTTTCCTTGTATGTACTCTAATGTAATTCACCTTAACAAAATGTATCTCTGCTGCGAACATTCGAAACATCCTGCCTCCATTTCTATGCTAGATAAAATACAAGATGCATAAAATCCATGATTCTTGTAGATAACGTTGTATAATACTGTACCTTTACCGAGATAATATAACGAGAAGTACAATTTACAAATAATAAATTCTTCACTTGTACATACAACCTTGGCTATAAGTATATAAAGTACCCTCACTTTATTGTATTTTCTTGGAAAAGGTTGTAACAAAAGCCAAAGGAGGACTATCAAAATATTAAGATTGTTATAAAAATAAATATTATTCAACAAAACTATTTTTTTTTTAATTTATTTTTCGTTAAATATAGAATGTTTACGTCAACTTGTGAGAGCTTATACTTATACCTACGGCCAAGGCTGTAGAATCGTAGAATTTATTGCTTAGATCTTTTATTATTGTTGTATGGAAAATATTACAAGATAAAATCAAAACTGTTGATTTCGACGAGGGTTTTTCAAATTTTTTTTCCGAGACGAGGTCCGGAATGGCGGATAAAAGGGCTGTAACTTTTATCGACGTTCAAAACAATGAACTGCTGCAAACAAGCGAAACCCTTGCAATTAAGCGTCACCTCCGCGCGCTTTCCTTCGACGTCGTTCGAATCGAGGTTTCATTTTCTGCAGCTCGTTCCTTTTGCCGGTAACTGCGATTCTTCGATTTCCAATATAGTGAAATAGAGCGTGCTTGCATAAAACGACTATGTAAGTTCAGCTCGGTTAACGTAATATTTCCATTATCCATACATTTCTACTTCGCGGCGTCTTATCTCGCATTGAATAATTTTTCACGCATCAATAGCATCAAATTGTACCCTGTCTCTTATTGCTGCGTAAAGTGCAACAATATAATTCTATATATGTATGAGTACTCCACTTTTGAAAACAATAAAGCAATAAAACTGCAAATTATTAATCGACAAAAGAATTTGTAAAAATTGTCTAAACAATACATATATACTGAGAGAAGTGTTTGTAGTATTTGTGACTATAATTGCATGATAAAATAAATGTAATTAGGAGCTCCATTTTTATAGTTGTTACCTCATTAATAATTAATAATAATATACATTTCAGTTAAATTATAGCAATTGCAACCATTTTTCTCTCTAAATGTATAATAAAAATTATGTGTCAAAGCTGCGATAGAAGAATCAGGAATATATTTTGCAGCACGAGAATTTTGGGGAGAACAATTATAATGTTTAAATATCTCCACATGCGATAAACGTATAGTGAATAATACATTAACATCGCGAAATAACATTCCGAAAATAATACGTATCGCCGATACTGGGGTCAGGGACATCGGCCTCCTATATTCGGAAACAACAATTTATCCCGCGAGTCGCACGGCAAATCGGCCAATAACATTTGTTCGAACGGTCGAGCATGCTTCCCGGATGAGAATAAATTTATCATCGAGGAGAGGCTCGCGATATTTGCGCACGATAAACGGAATAACCTGCAGCAGCGGCGCGAAAGCCATTTGCGATTCATGCACGCGCGCGGCGGACTCATCTTTCCCTCTTTCTCTCTCTCTCCCTCTCGCTAAAGTGGTTTACCCGCGGGAATAAGCGAGGCGGCGCGAATCCCGGTAAGAAAGCCCCGCGCAGTTCCCGCGTACGTGACATTCCAGTCGCGTTGTACTGGCACATTGCCACTGTGCTTTATGCGATTCCGTCATGCTCGCGACTACGAGCAAGCGTTGCGCGCCGCGCGCGACGACGACGATGACGACGACGACCCCGCGCCCTTATTTCCAGGACATTACTGCCATGACGAAGATTGTTCTAACTCCCGTACTACCCTCTAATCTTCGCGACTCAAGACGGTAGGGATTCCACGGCAATGGGGATATTAAATCGTTCCTACCGACAGTTGTATTATCGCCGACACCTTGCGTAATGACGACTATTTGTATCTCGTAGGGAAAGTTTTATTGCAATTAATTTGAACAAACGCATGCGTAAAAAGGGCATGTCTTTGAAAATTCATTTACATACTTTTAGAAATCTTTGAACAAATTTTTATTATTTTTCACTATTATTATATTATCAATCAGATTCAATCACAATATATATCCATGCATAAAGATGTACTATCAATCCCCTCTTACACTTTTTCTTTGAAAAACTTTTTGTATATAGAAAGTATTTTATAATTATATAAATATATTTTTAAAACGATTAAAATTATATAAAAATATTTCTAAAAAGAAATCCTTATTATTTTTCATTATTATCGGACATTATCTCGAACATTATCAACTCCACTTCAATAATCGTACACAAAAAACGAACTAGGGAATCCACTCGCAATAGGCATTACGTTTCCGCAAGTAGGTTACCGTAACCGTGGTATCGGCGCTACCATAAATTCACGCGATACATTGGTAGCGTTCAGCGTGTACATAGGTTTACCAACGGGGGAAGAGGGGAGTTGGATGGTCTGATATCGCGCCGTAATAAACGGTATAATTTATCACAACGCACGTAGGGCGGGTGGCAGCAACAGCAGCAGCAGTAGCAGCAGCAGCAGCAGCAACAGCAGCACGAACGCGATAGTGTGCGTGCACGCTGCGTGTCACGCAGGCAAGCAGTCAGGCCAGGTACGCAGGTACGTATGCGCTGCGGTGTAACGACTTTTCCCATCCGAGAGAATACCGGGACCGCGTGCTGCGTCGGGTTTCAGTTATCCACGCTGCATTATGACGCTTATCCTGCTTAATGCATCGGCTAACTACTGGCTTGGATATCACTCCATAAACTAGATCGCCATGTAAAGGACGCGTTTAAACGTGCGATGAATTCGACGCGTGGACATATTGCATTTGTGCAATTGATGCAGCTAAAGCAAAAATAAATCACGATGGGTTGCACGTTCCTTAATACTTGTTGCAGCGAATCTCGTGCAGCAGTTCTTCGTGCAAGCAATTTCTATCACTTATTTATGCAGTAGGAAAGTTTCACAGGCTTGAAAAAAATCTAAGCAAATTATTTAATCGGAAGAATATCAATTTTTGGAAAACAAATCCAAGAAAATTACTTAATCGGAAGCGTATCAATCTTTGACTTTGATAAGTAATCATATCTAACAAGATTTACGAAATATTTACAAATAAAAAATATGTTTGTATTTATGATAAAACAACGCGATAAAATGCATTGAAAATTTGAATACGCTCGGCCAGTACATTCTTCACTATTTCATTACTTTTTAATACGTGAGCGCAGATTCCGCATGATTTATCGCGAACGTTTCCGCATGAGTGTTACACGCTTGCTAATTAAGATAACGTGCGTATAATTTATTGCAACCTAACTCGGATGATTGTGTGCTATCGCATGCGCGGCGCGGGCAACGTCTAAGCCTCATCGAGAGACAAAGCTTCTGGATTTTCGGTTATCCGATGCTCTTTCACCTTCCAGCATCCAACATCGCCTAACTATCTACTCAGTACACGACTTCACGGTGCAAACTACATCAACGATACACAGCGGCGTATTGCAGCAGCTGTAGGCGGATTTGACTACGTATTTTCGTATTCAAGTTTAAGCCGGAGTATGTCGAATGTTCCAGCAAACGAGCGCGAGAAATTTCGTCTACGAGACTCTCTATCCGCTTCAGGATGTTTCTGGCATTACACTAATTTTGAGATGTAAATTGATAGCAAAATCTTATTCCATGTTTGTGATACAATTTAAGTGGAAGCTACATTTTTAATGTAATTAATGTTAATTAACTTTTAGTCCCCGACTGTTTTTCAAAAAATAAGTAACGATGATTCGTTAAAATGTTCTTCAAGAAGCGCGTTTCCACGTAATGCTGACAGATGCCGTAAAGTCACGTCAACCGTGGTGAGGGTTGCGGAAATGGGCAGCCGTTGCATGTAATAAATGGTATAATTTACCGCGACGTAAGTGACCCAAAGCCGCGCGCGGTACTTACGGCCGTGCGCGATGCCCCAACGACTTTCACATCCGAAAATGTACATCTCGCCGTCGCGGATTTCCGTCATTCGTTCTTGCGTTTGTACACGGACGGAAGGAGCGGGGAGAAGGGGAGAATTACTCGGGATAATACTCGTGCGGGTATAAGTACCGACCTGGATATCGCCCCATAAAGCAGATCAGCGCGCGTAAAGGCGCTTGGCGCGAGCTCGTGAGCGCGAGCGCCTGATGCATTCCGCGCTCGTGCACATCATCCACGGCGCGGAATTTTAATTGCGAACTCGGCTCGGCGCGTCTACCTCGCGCGAGCATACGTTTCTCCGCTTTTTCTTCCCTGTAAACATTTCGGTAATGTTATTCAGGCAATCCGCGCCCCGGTTTCCGTATTACAACCTACCGCAATGCTCGCGGAGGTGTGATGCACGATGCAGAGAGTAAGACAGAGGTCTACAATAATCTCGCCCTTGGGACGCGCTCAGGAATTCCTTTTTCTAATTTCCTCAATTTACTGGTAAATAAAATCTCCACCACCATTTAATTATCGCGATATCTTCTCTATTTCCTAAGTTTTTTACTATTTCATTTTCCTTTAGTGAGAGAAATTATTGAGAATTAATCTAATTCATTAATAACTTTATTGAACAGAAAAATGTTTACTTCCCATGACACTTTTATATCTGTACGGGAGCACGAACTTCTCGTTAAATTTCTGACGATTACTACACACGATCGCAATAAAATCGAACTTATCGTTTAACTTTCGACACTTGTCGTGCACGATTGATAGTATTTATTTTCTAAATGGATCCGAACGCGCGGCAGGGGAGGCGGCAAAGTAACGATATTGTCCGTTTTGCTGCTAAAGCCTGTTTTGCATAATGATTCGATATTTTAATTTAGGGCGATGTTAAAATGTCTGATGTTAAAACGCTAATTACGATATCGTGTGGCGGAGAGTATACCACTCATCTCCCTCGGTAGCCCCAGTGTAATCAACGGGGACGGACGAAGAGAGAAGCAAGTTCAAGCGCAGTTTCGTTGAATACTCGGGCCTTTACTAGTTCTAATTGCTCGAGTTCGCAGCATTTCCTCTCCGTCTCCCCCTTCCCGCTCCCATCGCCCCCGCCGTCCTCGTTCGCGTCCCTATCCTACGCTCTATCCCTTTCGCTGTTTACACATGCCACGGACATGCATTTACCACTCGCCTTTGACGTACAAATCGAAGAAACGTGCGACTGCAGCTAATTTCACGAATGAGCGTGATCCGAATGGTTCAAATTCAATACGAAATGTTCAACGATACATGCTTAACAAACGTGGCACACGATGATTATATCCGAAGTCAGGAATCCGACCACTAAAATCAGCCAGATATAACAAAGGTTTTATCGGTCATTTAAATATATCTGAAGCGCTAATCAAAAGCTTTGTGTTATAAAAGGGGGAGGAAAAAACTTGAAACTTTAATTTGATCGGTGACGCGATGCCGAGATTAAACAAGCAAAACGCTCCCGCAGGTGCGACACTTCGTGTCGCGTTGACGCCGCTCGAAAAAGAAATACGAGCGAAACGACGAGCGAGACGCGAGACCGTCCCCCGGAGGCGTTTTCCTGTCGTGGATCGCCATACAACGTCATCGCGAAAGGATAAAGTATCTTTCCTCCTCGTGGCGGTACAGCTCGAGTGATGTATCGCGCGAGCCCGGCCGGTTTTCTCTGTTATATTATGCATGCCGTTTCCTCCGCAGGTCAGATCTTTCGCCTTCCTTCCACCTCCTTTTTTTGTCTCTTCTTTTCTTCCTTTCTCTCGGGGATCCTCGTTTTCTACCCTCGTACCTCTCTCTTACCAATATTCCGACGGAGGTTTTGCATCGACGCAACGCAACGCATCGCCGACGCGCGAGGCCAGCCAGACCAGAGAGCTTTCTCCGACCGCACGGGTTGTGTTTCGTGAGAAGATTATCATTATTGCGGTGTAACAATACGGCCTCGGTACACAGTACACCCGGGTATATTAATTCGGTCGAAGCGGATGTACCACGCGAGGACGACTCGAGAATGCATCCGATGGGAGGGGGGAATTATTGCATACGAATGTACAGGCGCGCGTCGATTCGTAATCGGGCATCGGACATAGGTAGATAGGTAGATGGGTATGTACCTACACGTGCAACCGGAGTAATCCCGAAATGGCATATCGTTACATCATCGGTCCGATAATACGTCGCGGCGCTAATTTTCCGATCGATCCGGCGTGCGGGCGGGCGCGACGCCGCGCGCCCGCGCCGCCCGAAATGGCCGCAGGAATATGAATTATGATAAGCCACGGTAACCGAAAAATAAAGCGTCGCGTTATGTTTAGCGTAGCATACGGTACGGCAAATCTGTAAAACCGCGAAAACGAGAACAAAGCGGCGCAGAGGCAGCGGCGGCGGCGGCGGCGGCGGCGGCGGCGGCGGCGGGCGGGGCTATTCATCGAGCCGGACAATGTAATTAAACAGAGATTACAACAATGGATTTGCCCGGATCCTCACCCGTTGGCCTTTTTACCGAACCCGTCGCGACGCGGTCGGCGTAAAAAGCTTCGTACCATACCACCGTGGGCGGGCCAAGGATTTGGTTTCGCTTTATCCGCCATTTATTTCGATAACCACGATTGCGAGGGACGGCAAGAGAGAGAGAGAGAAAGAGAGCTTATTACGATCTCCTTCGCGCACATCCCCCGACATATCCCCGATATATCCCCCGCGTCGTACGCCTCGCTCTAATTCCGCTCGTATTTATTTTTTGCCCGCAGTCGCGCGCAGTGGCGCGTACACCTGGCCGGTGCGTGCCGCCGGTTGAAAATATAACGCAGCGGCAAGGGATATCGCGTATTTTGCGGAAACATAAACAATGGAAAATTCGCGGGGATCGCACGAAATTGAACGGCAAATCGCCGCCGGGTAGCGGCACGCCCAACGCGCTTCCCCCCCCTTCGCCATGATTTTCGCGAAAATTGGCGTCGAAATTCGCCGATCGCCATAGCTCGGACACGCGGCGTGGCGTAAACTGGCGATTTAATAAACGTCACAAAATGCGTGCTACGTTGCCCCGTTGCGCGCGCGGAGGGAAAGTCATCGCGCGCGCGCGCGAGATAGCAGCTTTATGATGGACCAACTGGGAAATATGGGGCAAGTTAGGGCCAGTGGATAAAGCTTCATTGCGACGTGGCCAGATATCTAAACTGACGGTGCAATATCTCAGTCCGACCGTCGCTTTCAACCCCCGGCCTCGCTTAGCGGTATAAAAAAGCTGAATCCAGAGAATGTTTATAATGACGAGCGGTACTGGCAAGAAAAACTAGATGGAAATCGTATAATTATTGAACAAGATATGTCAAGAAAAAGAAGCATATAATTTTTTTTCCAATTTTAAAAATATTGCTTTTTAAAAATTTGCATACTTAATATCTTAATCCTTCATTACTCGCGTGAGATGTTCATCCCAAGAGACCCTAATCAATTCTAAATACATGAATACTATTTGTATACATTATTATATTTAGCGGAAATTGTTTCACAATTTAAAAAAAATTATACATTTATCTTTGTCTAATGGATATTCTTCAATCTATCAATCTCTATTTAATTGTAAATCATTAAAGAGAACAATGAAAATTGAGATATTGGGGTCAGAAACATCCCAGGCGAGTAATTATGTTAAAAAAGAACCTCGCGAATAATGTAGGGTTAATTACGTGCGATAAATTTCTCGTGTATAATAAATCGTATGAAAAAGTGTGCAACAATATCTGATACTAAAATATGAAATTTCGATTACGATCATGAAAAACACGTGTAGGGAATCTCAGGAATTAAATAAAAAGCGTAGTATATATCGCCGCGTTATATCGAGAAAACATATCGGCCGGACAAAGTGCACGAGCGAGCATCTATTTCTCGGGGGCGTGCTTGCAAATGGGAAACGTTCGCGTTTCGCGATGACGATAAATATTGCATCGAGCGCCGCCATGCGATTTTCATCGTCGCCGCTGAGCGATACGGCCGCCGGGAGAGAGAGAGAGAGAGAGAGAGAGGAAATTTACTCGTGGCACTTAGAGGTTCCTATTCAGCATCGACGCGGCCCGGGGTATCAAGGCTTCGAAGGAAACTTCGCAAAACTTTATACCTTATGCATTCTTCGAGCCGTGTTCGGAATTCTCTCGTATTAGAATAAACCGAATGTATCCGAGGCTTTCGCGAGGTTCGTACCCGTTTGCGAATGGACCACAGGGAGCGATTAGAAAGCTCGCGAGAAGCGGCCGAAGTACGGCGAGTAACCTACGTTACGTAACTGTCGATGACGCATATCGATTCAACCGAGCAATTCAGTGAACCATTTCGATCAACGTTAGCCGTTAACGGATCTTGCCGTTCCGCAAATACATCGGCGCTTAGGCGAAACGCTCGCGTCGATCTATAATCGCATTCGAAATCCATTATCAACGATGACCGACAATAAGTATATATAATATCAAAAAGTAATATTCTTTGGCATCTCTTTTTTTCAATTCTTTACGTTAAGTGAAACTAGGTAATTTTGTGATGCTTTATCTGTGTTCTCCTTCGAGTGAAAATACCTTCTACCTCATCTTTCAGCACCTAAGTATTTTTGAAATATACGAAATTGTTATATATTTATTAGATTTCAATTTCTAAATATTTCGGACAAATTTATAATATTTTATAATATTTTGCAGAGTAATATACAGAATATAATCTTACAGTGTTTGAACTGCCTATATGAAGCTCTACTATAACTGTTGGCACAGGCTTCTAACCGCTAACATGGCCGCTGTACCAATTGTATAACATAGTAATTTATTATTCGCAATATTGACACGCCTACGTATATCGCTACGGGCCACTGTAGGTATTCTCTCGCGACAATTTCTAGATCTCTCCCGATCGATCCGCGGAACCGAAGGAGGGAACGTACGTTAGCTAAAGTTTCAACCGAATTAAGAGATAAAGTCGCACACTTTAGACGATCCTGCGCAACTGAGCGCCCTTTGAAATTCATTTGCACGGTCGTAATATCGCATCGCGCACCGTCATAAGAACGGTGGAGAGGAGAAGTACGGCCGCCCGGTGCTGGGAAGAGTGAATTTTAGAGCGTAGCGCTTAAAACGTGCATAGGGACTGCCGACCGCTCAAACCCATGAAATTTTTTACGGTCCTTTATCCCCGGGAAAAACTTTGCAACCATCGCTGAAGCACTTTCATACAGCGTAGAGCGGGATAAAGCTTATCCCCCCGGTACGGCGTACTCTAGGTTACTCGACTTTTTTCATTTAATTAATTCCGGTGCTTCATCATGAAGAACTATAGATAATAATACGCATTATAATATACCATGTAAAAGAGCATTTGAAAGTTGGAAATATTTCCTGTGGCCCTAGCTCTCGGAGATCTTATTATTTAAATTAATATTGAAATTTTTTATACGTGACAATATTTAAGTTTTATGCGATATGAAAGAGACGAATGGTGACCTGTCGATAGAAGTAGAATCTAATTTTTCGCATTGAGGGAGGGGGAGGAGGAGTCGCACAAATAGAATCAATCCTCCAAAATATATTATTTCCCGCTTCACCCTCGGAGAATCGTTTCCTCACAAAATGTACAAGATAAATTATGAAAACACTTTTCGATTTAATAGTGATTGGGAAGGACCACTCGAAAGTGATATGCCGCGGTCAGAGGCGTCTCGCAAGAACTGGCGGCCCGGTTACTTATCGAAATTGATTTTGGCACGGGGAATCGGTGTCTTCTGCGAGAGCCAACAGAGAGGGAGAAGCACGATGGAAGAGGGAAGACAAACGGCGAAATGGCAAAGGACAAACGAAGGGTGGCAAAGAAATGCCCTTCGGCAGAGGCCCTTCGCAATGACATTCTGACGAGGACCTAAGGTTATCAAATTTCATATCGGTTCAACTTGGGGGACTCTTGGGAATAGAGGCGACCGTTGCTTGCCACTCTCACCCCCAATTCCCGGAGTCGGACGATTGCTAGCAGCTGTTGCTATCGACTTTGGCCACGTAACAACACACACACGTACGCACGTCAAGCGGCCGCGACAGTATCGTCCATTACCGTATCGAAATTTCTTACTCGCGTGCCGGTACATCCAGCCTCAAACGCGAATCATGATCGCGCGACGTTCGGTGACTTTTTATAACGTTTCGCCCGTCCGGACTGACCGACCGGCCCAACGACTGACCGGCTCCAACATCGATTCACACAGCGCCCCTGCGACCACCGAGACTCGACAGCTTGCCGCTGGCAACTCGCAATTGTGCCCCGAATTGCGTCAATAAATCATGTTTCTCGCGAAAAGACCTCCGTGTCTCTCGGCGAAAGAGTTAAATCAAGTTGTCACGCTAGCGCTTATTGTTAGGTTTTTTATTTATTTTTTTTTTCGGCGCGCCGCTTGACTCTTGTGACTGCACCACCACCGGCGTGAAAGTTGATAAGATTACCCCGCCAAATTTGCTTTTTTTTCGCTTTTCAGTCTTTCGTGACGGACAATGATTTGTTACCGAAAGGATATTAAACGTTTCAGCACTGAACTTATGCAATATCGTTACAAACTTATCATTTATATCCTTACAATAGCTTTTACAATAGCTTTTACAAATTTAATATGAAGAGATTGCGCTATGTGTGTCAACATAATATTAAAATCAGACATTTACATTTAGCTCGGAAACATGGTGAAACGAACCATTGTTCTATATTACTCCGCGTATATTTAGAGTTGAATATGACCGAACAATTTTCATTTCGCGCTGACATTAAATGTAATCTTCACCATTAAACCAATAAAACTTCAACATCTAAATTTTCGCGGGAATTCGTGTGAACGAGAATACATATTATTAAATACTGAGGTATTATCGTTCTTTTTAAATGAAATGTCCTGCCGACACACTTCATAGACACCTATTAAATATTCATCATTAACCACATATAGATGAAAAAAAAGTTAATCGCGTCGATTTACTGTGGGAGACGTAAGCAGTGATATTAGTAGCCTTTTGGGTATTTAATCCGGTAGATATCAATCTCGAAATGTGCTGAGATATTAACTACGATCGATACAATAGACGGTAAATATTCATTCAGATATTCATTTGTGGCAGGACATTTAAGGGGTATCGCTTCATCGCACGTGTAATATTTACAACTACAAAAAATATAACTTTTATACTCGTTAACATGTATTATCGAATAAATATCATTATCCCCACGTTATTCTTACAAAATTTTCTATAATTTTTTCAAACCGATCCGTTTGACGGACATAAAAATAGAATCTCCGTCGGTTCCCGAAACAGGAACTTTGGCACGATAATCCCGGGCGTTTCGCTATTGTCTCGGAATCGACGATTGACCGATTTCCCCTATTTACCCACCCGTTTTATATCGCGACGTAGACACGTACCTATATACATACGTATGTCAACACACTTCGAGCGATGCGTTTATTTACGGCTTCCGTTTAGAGAGCGTAAATCCAGTTTTCCAACGCATCAGTACCGTTTACATCGATATTTGGCTACGCTTCCCCGCGCGCCAGTAAATCACCATTCGGTCGCAGCAGCTCTCTTCTTCCCGCCCCTCCGTCCTCCTCCTCACCCTGCTCTGCCTCACCGCGTGTTCCGCGTTGCATGTTTGCAATTACACGAAGAGACCGACGCGTGACGACGTCGCCGGTGTCAGATGTGAAATAGGATGCCAGAGGACGGTGTGCCGCGTGCGCGGCGCGTGCCGCCATTTGAAAATTGTCCCCGTTATCCTTGTGCGTCCCAGGATTGTCGAACGCGACATGACGTCGTCCCGGAATCGCATTCGCCCCCCTGCACGCGAAGAAGATATAAATACAACTGTTCGAATTTTTAAAACAAACTTACGTTTTTTTTTCGAAAGTTTTTTTAAATTAAAATTAAAACCATATATTTTAGAAAACTGTTAAAATTGAAACTCAAATGTACGATATGAATATTAAATTTATTTCTTAATTGACTATTCGAAAAGGCAATTTAATATTATTTGATATATTTATCTACTGAATTTACATACCTAAAATACATATCCTCAATATGGAAATGGATACGATGAAAATTTAAAATTCGGTTATGTGCGAATCTTATCTTCGTATCGCATACATTAAAGTCGATAATATTCGAGAAAAATACAAATTTGATTGTGTATCTGCAAATTAGTTTTTCTATTGATCATAAATCCGCTACGTCGTTCTAAATGAATAATCCAATCAATGGGTGGAACAGGTATCGATTGTGCTATTCACGAAGAGTAATTCAATTTGCTGGATATATAGCCGATTGCAGCCTTTTAATAACGCGCGACTTCAAATGCCAAAGAATGCTCCTGATTTCGCGCAATGATACGAAATTAGATCACAGATGCGACGAGAAGCGACGCGTGCGAGATTTATACGGCATATTGAATTCTGCTCGATTCTTAACTAGAATAAATCGCGATACACAATTATTACGAATCGCATTTCTATTTCGAATGAAATATCAATTTATTCGCATCGAAGAACATGCGCGATTCTTATATGACATGTTATTCGTTGTATAATAATTCAATATATATAAGAGAAAAAGAGAAAGAGAAAGAAGCACGGAGGAGAGAGAGAGAGAGAGAGAGAGAGAAAGAAAAATCGCGGCAAGTATGATTGGATTATCTCTTATTGAACAGATACATGCAGATTGTCTCGATACAAATCGGTCTATTTTAATATCGTAATAAAAGGTTAAAAATGCATATGCGTTATTCAATATTTATTATTTGAAAACATTTAACGATCGATAGAGCGCGGTGCCGACCTTAAAATTGCGCACGTTCGGATATTTCTGGAAAATCATTCTACGCCAATTTTCCGGATCATCCACGGGCGGATTTTACATCGTCGGTCCCGCCTAGCGAGGAAATTTTAGCGTAGAGATTTTGCACAGGGCGGCTCTTTGTCGCGGAGAACCGAACCGTGGAATGATGCTCTACTCAGTCGCGAATTTACACGGAATTGAATTCATAGCGCGCGACGTGTACACGCGCTGGGGATACGCGGTGGATATTGGTTTTCGTTGCGTTATACGTCTGACGAGTCGTTTTTCTGTTCGCGCACGCGCGCGCGCCAACGGAGATACTCAATCGGGGTACTCGTAAGTGCCAATCGCGCCAACGTCACGTACGATCGCAACGTGTGTCCCGCGCGCGTGCTGGTGGTGGTCCCCCGGCCGATAAGCCGAGGGCCGCGCCGCGGCCACGCCATGCCATGCCATGCCATGCCATGCCATGCTATGCCACGCGACACGACGCGACGCGACGCGACGCGATGGAAACGGCAAAGTCCGGCAAAAATTGAAACGACAAAAAAAAGAGGGCGAATTGTTTCGAAACTGTCCTTTTGTTGATTGGAATGCCACCCCCATGCCGCGCCGAGATCGAACCGTGTAAAAAATGGAGTATTCTATTTTACGCGGCTCGTTGAGCATGTATGCCGGTGCTGTTTTTTTCAATTTGCATCGGCGCACATCGGGCCGATCGATCGGGATAAATCGATCGAGAGAGTCTGGATTTTACTTGATTATTCTTACTCGCGGCTCGCGCAGCTGACATACGTCTTCGTTACGCGATTTTGCGTATACGGAATACGTTTGAGTATGCGATACATACACAAAATATATGTGTTTGCGAGGTACAAATTCGCGCATGTTTATCAATTTATTGTAAAATTACATCGTTTAACTATGCAATGATCATTTAACATTGTCTCACATTAAATTACTAAATTATTTCCATGGCATTCATAATGGGACGCTAACCGCGACGTATCAATGATGTTTATATAAACAATACGGTAATTATTAAACGAACGAAACTGCATATATTTATTCTTCAAAACCTAATTGGACGGTTAATCGAAGTCATTAATAATCCGAAACACAGGAGATAAAACTGTAACCAAAGACGAGCAAGCGAGCGAACGAGAGAAAGAGAGAGAGAGAGAGAGAGAGAGAGAGAGAGAGAAAGAGAGGTTCTCTTTTTTTTTACCACGAGGGGAAAAAGGACCTCGCAAAAAATACACGTTGTAATATCTACACGCCGGATCCCGCGCTTTTACCTTTCCGCGACGTCATCCTTATCCACTTACCTGAGTGCACACACCTGACGGCGACGTCACAAAAAGCTCCACGTCTTTTTACCCTGGCTGCTGAAAATTGCGCTTTAATGGCGATACCCGGCGTTGCTGGCTGCAGTTGACGGTTAAAATTACCTTCGGATCGGCGATGCACTCGGCGGCGCGGCGCGCGGCGCGGCAGCGGGATCGCCCGAGCTCCCGCCCGTCAACGTTATCACTTTATCTCCGATCCCGCAGGTGGTCTGGCGTCCGCCTTAAACCAGTGGGCGTTGAGAAAAAAAAAAGGAAAACGAAAAAAGAAGAGCGACACGAAGAAAAAGACGGACTACATTTTCCAGGAAGCGCGTACAACGAAGTTGGGCTTCTCGCGCGCGCACAGGGTGCCTTCCGGTTTTTACGCAAAAGTTATCGAAGATTATAAATCACGATGCAGACGGCGTTTTCTATAAGTTTCCGCCGCGTTATGATTGATAAGGCAACTTTCGGGCGAGTTCGCTGTATAATACGCGGAAGTTAAGATACCATATGCACTCGCTAGTTTCGACATATTTTTATATTCACCTGCTGCCGAAAGCGCATCTCGTGAAATTCCCCGCGAGAAAATGCAATGCGATATTGAAGATATCCACTTGCGCGGAACGAATGCGATAAATTAATATAATTACGTAAGAAACTCTCTCATTTCAATCTTTCGCTTATCACGAATAAATTGTATAACGTTCCCGACACTTTTCAATTTGTTGTCAACAGAAGAGATTTGAAGGAGAGTACGCTGGGAATTAACTGCGAGTTTCTCTTCCTGCGCGAAGACTGCGATATAAAAATTTCCCTCAGATTTATCCGTAGCGCAAGTTGAAACAGAGACTGCACTCGTCGAAACAGATACCCCTGCAAAAATAGGGCGAAAGATTCATGCGGATAGATTGCCGGTTTTGAAAACTGCGCCGACAATTCGCAAGCGGGCTACAGTCAATGCGTTACCATTAAGCAACGGCGGCAGTGGCAAGCTGTCCGTTAGAAGAATACCTTCGCGAAGCGAGAGAGTGCAATGACGAATAGCGATAGCGATTACACGAGCGGTGTAGGTGAATGCTGAACCAACGGGGAGGCGGGGGGGAAGGGAGGATAGAGCGTCGAACAAACGCTTTGCGCACTCGCGGAGTCGGGGTTGAGGGTTTGCCCGCGCGAAGCGTTGCTAGAATGGTAGGAAGCAATTAATAACTTTGTCGTGGCAGGCAGGCAGGCAGGCAGGCAGGCAGACCTGTAGGCAAGAGGGAACGCTGGCTGGCAGGTAGGTAGGCAGGCAAGCAGGCAGGCAGGCAGGCAGACAAGCATGGTAGCTAAAGCCACGTTGCAATAATTACGACGTCACGCCTCCTGCCCAATCTAATTAACTAATGCAACTCCTTCCCCGTTTCTCTCTCTCTCTCTCTCTCTCTCTCTATCTATCTATCTCGATCTCGCTCCTTCCCGACCCCCTGTCTTCTCGCATTTTCCCTCGTTTCCCTAGACATTTTTGCGAATTCATCCCAGCTTGTAAATATCGCCAATCAAACGATCGAAAAAGGCTCTTAAACTTTCAACGCGTATAGAAGATATTGTTATTAAGAAAGGGATGATTGATTATACGACAGCTTCGTACAGCGAGTCCATAATTTTAAGATTTAATAAATGGCGGAACGACTTATCATTGGATTATTGCGGGAGAACTAATTGCACCAGTAATTGATAGTTACTGAATCTAACAAATTGCGCCCTTTGAAATTCGCCGAAGGCACAGCCGCGAAGACGGTTGTGATCGAAACCTAGCACCGTTCAGAGTCACCTTCGCCGATTCAGAGGCAAAATTTTATACGGCACGAAATACGGTTCGGGAAATTTTCGCACGGGCACACAAGGTGCAAGATATTTCATCGTAGCGACGCGGAAACATTTAGACTCTGTCGAGCCCGTAAACGTTCTCACCTGAGTCTGAGTTTTTATTTACGATCGGCCCAAACGGACGTTTCCAAATGCGGCACTAAAACTTACGAGGAAAATAGCCGCACATTTAGTGGTGAACGTGCGCAACGCGGAATATGGCCCATTGTGTCCAGTGGATAGACATTACGGCCGTCTTTACGATACAACCAGTAGCGGCGACACTCCACGCGAGAAAAGCTTCCTAAAATCGTCTTCAAATGCATAACATTGGAATGGCGCAATCATTCACACGCGGATCCGCAACGCCAGGTGTAATATTCAGGTGACATTTAATCGACACGTATACACAGCGCCAACGTTCCCTAAAGTGACAATCGATTAAACGCGTCCAGACGCACGTCTGGCAATGTAATAGCCGACGTATACGATGGATGAATGGTTCACGTGCTGAACTAGATAAATCTGTTTTTATTGAGAATGTTGTCCGTGTGCCTCAAGATAGATCTATTTTATATTAGCCTTGCCAGGCGAACTTGCCTTTAACAAAATTATGATTGAATATCAAGTTTATTTTTCCGATTTTTTAATGTTCTATTAAATACGTATCTGAGACAAAAATAAAATTTCGTTGGCAAGGAATGTGAATATTAATTACAAATAAAAATAGGATTAATAAAAAATAAAACAAAACAAAGAAATAAAAATTATTATTCCTTTTAAAGTTCTTCGTTTTTTTTTATTTGTTTTCTCTCTATATTTTTGAATCATAAAATTAATTGTTATAAAATTATAACGGAAAAAATTTTTAATAAAACTGGATAACTATTCAACTCTTTGAATTGCGAAAAATATTTTCAGTTTGTAAATTGATGCACCATAATTCACGGATATAATTACCTCCATTTCCATTATTCAATTCGATCATATTCTTATCCCATAATCAAAATTGGAAGTTATTTTTTTTGCATAGTGAAAGTATCGCTCCCAACGCAGCGCTGGAAATTAAATTAAAAAAGTTAAATTGTTGATCAACCTAATGAACAAAATTGCCCCTGCTATAAGTCTAGTATAAACGGACGTTTTCCATTTTCCGCGTCACCAAATAACAAAAGTGGCAATAATAACGCTCGTAAATAATGTAACGTTCTGAAAATAAAGCCATAAAAATATGTGCGAAAATTAAACGAGTATTGCATACTGAATTTGAAGACTTTATTTAATTCACAATTTTTTAGAAATTTGAAAATGCGAAATTTATTTATATGTGAAAAATTTTAGTTCCCGTAAAAAAAGTAAAAAAAAAAATCATGATACATTTGTAAGTTTGTAAAGATAAGAAAGGAACGAGTATATACAACGTGAAAAAGAACGGAATGGGTATTTTCTCCCTTAACCATACGCGCGAGATCCGCAGTTACTCGAGGTAAATCTTGATTAAACTCCAGTCGGACAGAGGCGGAGAATAGCGGAGGATGAAAGATTCTTTAGTCGACAGATTTACCTCGTCGCGCGGAGATCAGTGAATTCCGAAGCGCCAAGTATTTCAAGTGCTTCGAAAGTTTCCTCTTTATCTTCCCACATTCTCGGTCGGTGGCGCGCCCCCTCCTCTCTTCCACTCTTCTTTCATCCCCGTCATGGTCGATGGCCGACACGACGAGTAAAAAAGAGAGAGAGAGAGAGAGAGAGAGAGAGGAGAGAAAGAGAAAAAAGAATTAAAGGAAATGCGCTAGCAGTAGTGCGGTGAATGTATTACATGTCATGGTGAACCGATTCGTCGAACAAACGTTGTCGTGAAAATCGCAGACATTTTCTCGATCAGTCGAAGGGGAGAATTTTATCCCCGTGCTACGTGACCTATCTACGGCGCGTTTGGCTCGATTCTCTACGTCTATTCATTAATTCCCGGGATGAGGTCATTTGTGCGCCTGGCTCCTTACATATTCTACAAATAAATGGTAGAAGAGTAAAAGCGAGATGGAGAGAGAGAGAGAGAGAGAGAGAGAGGGAGAGACAAAAAGACAAAAAAAAAAGAATGAAAGAGAAAGAGACCTGTGACCTCGTTTCAGCGAGTACGAACGGCGAATGGTGATCCCTTGTTTGTGCACGCAAATCGCCAGCGAATCCGGTTTAATGGGGAAAAACGGCAGCGACGAACTTTCTCCCCTTCGCGAAATAATCGAACGTTTGTTAATTGAAAACCAGTATCATCGTTAGACTGTTACAAATACGTTAAATCAATCCGTCCGAGTAAAATGTACGAGTTTGTTCCCGCAATAGCGTCGTCCTCACTCTCTCGCGCGAACCTCTCGCTCGCTACATTTTCCTGAAATACCGCGACCAGATACGTAGTTTTTATTGGTCGACTCGCGGAGGGAGGTTTATGTGCCTCCGTTCTGGCGCATAAATTTCTATTCCCGGTTGAAAGTTCGAGCTTATTTCGCGTGATGGAGAAGGCGTCAATGGCGTCCCGGCGTTACGACAGTCTGGGAAGGCAATAAGACCCCGCCGCGCCGCGCCGCACCGGCTCTCGGCGATTGCTTCATTTCCGTAAAGAGGCAGGCTATCTGCGCTTCCGTTTCCATCGGGGAAACCTGTCGGGTATATACGGCGCCCGTGTGTACCGTCGACCGTGTGCGGTAACCACCGCGAGAGACGCACACTTTTTCACACGCCACGTCGACAATCCGTTTCGTCGGAATCTGACGGAGCGATCCACTATGCGATCCAGAATGTGCATCCTGTATCGTTTTCGCGTTACGCCGCGGCGCGCGAGACGGATCGAATAAATCTTATCGCGTATGGAATGTGTAATTGAAAGCGCGATGAAGGCGAGGGAATCGATGGACTTTTATTATTAAACACTCTCTCTCTCAGCCACCGGCGCGAACTTGAGATTTTTTTGTTGGCGCTATCTAAACGCGAGCGCAGCGTTTGAATATTTATCCGTTACGTACTTTCGCGAAAACCGAATGCATAAGTCAGCTCGCCGCCATTTTCAGGTGAAAATAGGCGGAGGAAACCGCTCTTTTATGGATATGGCTAAAAACGCGTTGATACTGAAAAATCCCATCTATAGTCGGCCGCGTACAGAGTGGGTCACTCGTATGTATGTACAATATGTATGAATATATGCAATGTGTGGGTATAGACGTATTATACGTATAACACGCGCACTTTCGCAGTTTACGGAACAATATACAGACCGCGAAAAAAAAATTCATGACACGGGCATTTTTTTAATCATTTTCGGTCGGTGGACACACCACGTTGCGTCGCGCAATGCGATGCGACATACTGGAAAAGCAATAGAGCAAATACGATGTATCGCGGCTATATAACCTAACATTTGTGTGTAACAAACAACGCACGTGGATATCGGTATAGGGTAAAATAAACCAAAGGGGCGGCTAACAGGCGAAAAAAATTAAATTTGCTACGCGATGTAGCTGCGACCGATACCTTTTTACCAGCCGTTTTGGGCTGGCAGCGCGCGGCAGCGGCTCGATTAACACGCGTATCAAACGCACGCCACA
Organism: Wasmannia auropunctata; assembly: GCF_000956235.1. NCBI lineage: Eukaryota > Metazoa > Arthropoda > Insecta > Hymenoptera > Formicidae > Wasmannia > Wasmannia auropunctata. The sequence goes on along the minus strand of NW_012026903.1, from coordinate 2,277,605 downwards.
CGCTACGCATGCAGGATTTTCGTTTCGCCCGACCGTTTCGCCCGGGCCGGGTATGACAGAGCGAATTAATTAAAACAAATACAACATCGTGTTGCAAAATGTCTGGTGTAACGGGGGAGGGGGCGGGCGGGCAGGAGGGAAGCGGAGGACACGTGCGTGAAAAACGGATGGAGGGACGGAAAGTGGTAGACAAATTTCGACGCTTTCGAGCAGTATCAGTGGGATCGTGAGTCGGGGATTGCCGTAAAGGGGAAATTGAATCATTAATTGAGCGGAAATTAAAGTCTCAGACAAGTCCGGCAAAAATTATTCGAGTATTTTAACCGCGCTCAGGAATTTTCCGACCGAGTTAGTAATCAGTTCGTCTTAATAAGGAACTTCTCGTCCGCCGGCGTAGAAGTGAAACTCTCAGAGTGTCTTACAAATCTTTCTCTCTCTCTCTCCCTTTCTTTCTTCGCTATACTTTACGTACTTACGTACGCGCGTAAAATTAACGCTGCATCGAGCTTCGGTAGTCGACACGTTCGTCGATCCGAAACGCTCATAGCCCTCGGCGCGCGGCGGGGCGCTAATGAAAAACATGAGGCGAATTCGCAGGGAGTTGTATCGAGCCCGCGCGATTGACACGAGAGACGCGTAATGTACACGCGACGTCGAGGAAAACTTTTGATGGGGAATGGACGTCAAAGGCGCCCGCATGTTTACGTGATCAAGCTCGTTTGTTTCGCCGTGTATACGCGTGTTAACATATACGCGCGGCGATTACGTCGCGACTTTTCGACTTCAAAGGGCGCGCACGCGCGCCGCGTATTGAATTCGATACAGCCGCGATTATTAAATCCGCGACCGCACCAGTGGAAGGGGAGAGAGGGGAGGAGGATAAACCGCCTTTGGTCCTTTGATTACGTGATAACGATCGCGATCCCCAAAAACACTTTCGAACGAGGTGGAATCGGTGAATTATTACGGAGTCTCCCGACTTGCCGGGAAACTTTTCCAACGACTTGGCGAAGAGTGGGTCACAGGTATACCGAAGTATTCTTCCTCGGTACCAGGAAGGACTTAATGGTCAAAGCCGGCGCCAAGTTTTTCATCCCGCTCGCCTTGCCCGCCTGGCCTGCCGCGCGAAAGGGAGGAGGCGAGAGAGAACGGGAGAGAGCAGATCTGGATTTTTGTTATTCTTATCCCCGTGACACGCCAGCAGACTGTTAATTCACGTTTAAAAACTTCCAACGACGACGCTGCTGCGGCTCCTCCTCGCGGTATAGCGTAGCCGCGGCACGTACGAATAATAAAATAAAACGCGCGTTATCATAAAAACTGGGCTCCCAAATGTAGTTAGAGGCATCTCAGTGTTTCTTTCATGGCGCAATTAATGCGGCCGGGAGAGAGAGGGCGAATTTGCATGGGGTAAAAAAAAAAGAAACACGCACTCCTCTCTACGTCTCGGGTAATTTATGTCGCCGCGATCAACGAAAATCCCGTTCGACGTAACGAGCATCGAAAAACCGTTATTAATTTCGTTATCATACCGCCGGGGTGTCTATCACGTACACTTTGCGGGGAGCATTAGTCCTTTATCAACCGTGTACGACGGCCTTTGTATACGTCGCGCGCTTAATCATAGCTGTGTACACTATCTTGCACGTGCTTTGAAACTAGTTGAACGCAAATCGCTAATGTACACGCGAACGAATATCCCGCCCCCGGAAGGGGAGGGGACTTCGTATCGACTGCTGTCATTATATTAATTGATTGGACGATTAGTCAAACCTTACCCCGCGCGCGATCGGGGGACGCGGCGACTAATTAATTATAAAATCAATGCCACTCCTATGATGATATTAGTCGGGATGATCTTGGCCGGACACGATGAATCAGTGAGTGTATTTCGCACAGATGAAATAACAATCTCATTCAATTAGGAGAGATACGCGCAGAATTAACGCTAGAATCACCAATAATGCCATTTTGGCTCCGCTACAATCATTTCGACCTAGCTTTTTCTTTTTTGTATTATACTTACAGAATATTGAAAATGTGAAAATATAACAAATAATTCTAATGATACAAATAATATCAAAATCTTCACTAACCGAAATCAAAGATAAGAAAATTACCAAATTGGCACTTTCAGCAATTCTAGTGGATATCGTCAACGAGTTTAGTATTAGTCGTCAAAGCTATAAAAAAAAAAAAGAATTACGTTTAAAGTTATCACGTTTGCAAAGATACATGAATATTCTGTATAGTTTTTCATTAATTCTAATTTACGTTACATAACGTACTTTAACGACTGGCTCGAAGAGAAACACGCGATCCCTTTTTCGGAGGGATTTATTTGCGATTACGTCGGGCACATGCAATTACGGGGAGGTAACAGTATTTCTGTAAACCAAAGCCTTTATCGATTCGAGAGAACGGAGCGAGAAAAGAGAACGAGAGGGAATGGGTGACAGAAAGGAAACGAGAAAAATCGATGAAGACGACGGAAGGCGGGACATGCGGTTGAAAAAGAAAAGAAGAAAAACAAGCGGAAAAAGTAGTCGGGATACAAGAGTACGAAAATGTATGAATTTCCTATGCCCAAGCTTCATTTCTCCCTGATCTCTCTTTTTCCGGCCGGGCACATTAACGCGGCGCAAACTAAGAGACATCGCTTCCGCACCGTCCTGCCCTGGAGATTAATAACTTCCCTCTCGTTTACGCAGTCAGGAAACATTCCGAAATGTCCCGCGATGATGGTGGTCCCTCCCATTAATACCGAAAAATTGAAATAACCATAAAATCAGCGTAAGAATTTCAGATTACCTGAGAGCCTTTAAAGGAATCCTTCAGAAATTATTTTAAGTGCTCGACACAATTGTAATTAAAATATTACTCCTCCTTAATAATTTCAGCTGCGTTACTAACTTTTCTATACATTATTAAATCTTATAACGTGGATAAATAAATAACCTTATTTTCAGTCTCTTAAATCTTTTCGGAACTTTCATTTTAGATAGAGAAAGAAATTGCGAGGATTTTTTTTCTCGACGGAATGGAAGATATAAGCTAGTCTACCGAACCGATAATTTACGACTTCATGTATCGATCCGCGATGCACGTAAGTCGATAACCGATAAACCGAGACACGCTCGTCGAACTAATGCACTTCTCCGATCCGTCCCGAGGAAAACGTAATTCGACTCTCGGCGGAGGTGGAGGGTCTGTGCGAAATCTCACGCGACTTAAAAACTTCTCCACCACTTCACGTGCAGTCAACTACCAAGTTCCGTTCTTCAAAGCGGGCAAAACACGCATGGCAAAGAGCGCGACGCAACTCGCGTAAATCGCGAGCGTTGACGCAGGTTAATTTCTAACTTATACCTGCTGCCGCATCTGCTTATCTTGAAAGTACAAATTGTACCAAAAACATTATTTAAGAAATAATTCGCTAATTACTGTATAACTCTGGCGTCTCTGGCTTACTCCACCGGAGTCCAACCCAACTCATATACTCATGATGAAGTAAATTACAATGGTAAAATGATTCTCACCTCAGATAAAGATTATATTTTTAACGCTATAATTACCAAAGCAGTCATAATAACTGGTTTGCAATTTTTTTTAATTTATAAAGGTAAAAGGTATATTTTCTAAAATTTTCCGTGATTTTTGTTGTAATACGTAAATGATTAAATTATTCATTTTATTTTCTCTTTTCTTTTTTTGTAAAATATATATAACATTTTTAAATAGTAGAAATAAGTTTACATGAATAATTGGTAGTTCTAATGTTATAAGTATATTATATATTCGAGATTTACAGCTTTGACCATAAGGATAATAGTATTCTCAATTTTTTGCATTTTCTTGAAAAAAAATGATAATGAAGACTAACAAAATAAAATTGTTATTTTTATTTTTATTAATTATTATTTAATTTATTTTTGTTTGTTAGAGATAGAACGTTTACGTTTTCCACTTGTGGGGATGCTTTATACTCATGGTCAAGGCTGCATTCTGGAAATTTTTATTTCTGACTTTATCTGCTGCTCAAGATATTGCCAATATTGCTGAGAATTCAAAAAATGTAATCTTCCCAGAATACATATCTTATATAAAGTATCATTCAAACACAGTTTAAATAAAGTTCGCGTACACTCATTGTCATACCGCAGTGAAACATCGTCTGTTCATTCATTTAACGATCACTGCACTATCGAATATATGTAATATTAATTTCTTTTTTTTTATGCGATGGTTTTAGCTCTTTAACTACTGGCTGCTCGACTCTTTGAAGTTTGCTTGCCACATCGGTCGCCGGGTGATATAACCTATCGGCTATTCGCTTATGTAACGGAGTTATATCACGACAGTGACCAGTGATATTGTTAAATGAAAAGCATCAACGTGGAGAGGGGAAAAAAAATGCAAAGTAACGGCGGTCGCGCCTCGGGCACGATGATGAAAAAGATCGCTGCACCGGACCCAAGGGGAGGACAACATCGTCCATAATACAGTACCGCGTTCAGAAGCATCGCTTTACAGTAAATTTTGCTTCGCTCTCGCCGTTTGGAAATAGCCGTCATACCGTGGAAAACGATGAAAATGACGTTCTACTGATAATACCGAATATCCGAATTCGTGAAATTTTTATATTGAAAATTGTTACGCTCGGAATTTTTCAAATCGCTGACATAAATTTTATTATGGAAATACAGGGGCAAAGGCAGAGAGCGAGAGAAAGAGAGAGAAAGAGAGAACGCGGAATCTATTGCCTCCCGGGGTGCACAGAATTAAATGCAATATTAAAAGCTCCTGAATAACGTATTATGTGCGAAAAACTCTGTTTTCCAAAAAAGAATTTAAAAGACACGACTCGAGATCGGAGGGAATTTCTAATCGGGAAGCAATCTGCGTGGAAGGTAACGAGAGAGTCGCGAGAGAGCAGTTTGACCGCCACCCTATACATAATGAAGCTACGAGGGGGAAGAAAAAAAAACACCCCGGAGCACGTACACGGGACCAGCCTGCTTCGCTCGCACGTGAATTCCGGGAAGGACGCGTGTTACTGCATGCGGACCCGCTGAATAATGAAACGATCCCCGAGTCCGAGAGAGCGTGTGGCACGTCGATTTTCGCGTATCACGTCCGCTCTATGTACAAACTCTCGGTTCTTTAAATCGCAACGCGCCGACTGGTGCGACCACTTTCCCGTCGTTAACGCGCACGACGACGATTGCCGGTCGACCTTTCACGGAATCTGAATCAATTCGCGTGTATTTCTTTTTTTTTTTTTCAACTATCATATCCCGTCTATGCGAATTAATTCTGAAGATGTGCACAAAGTTCCGTGGCGCTGCGCTCCGCGTCGTTCCTTAATTAACCGTAAAATGTACGTGCTGGCTATATTTGATCTCAATGAATAAATCTTTACGCCATTTCGAATTCGCGCCTTTAAAGCGAACGAATTAAAACCCTTCTACCGTTTCCTAACCGTATTCGATCGCAAAAAGACGTCGAGGAGATGGTCAATGAGGAGATGAGAAAAAACTTCGATAAAGTTTAAGAGATAATTGTTGAATATCGTTGAACGAGATATTACTGGATTAATGCAGTAATATCATTATTTAATTTTTTTTCAAGACATTCTTAAATTATCATATATATATTTCTTATCCAGAATGCACTGATAATCATATCTCATGAGAAATAAATATAAAAATTAAATTTTTTATTAATATATTTTTGATATAAGAATTAAATATATATAATAATTACGAAGTTTTATTAATTATAATTGTTCTCTTAATATAAATTTCCTTAATTAACTTTTCAAGGAATGCTTTAACTGCAAAATTATGCTTGCGTACGATCCTAATTGCTTCGGGGGCTGTATACAACTACATATATATGGGAAATTCCGCATTTCCATAATTACAGTGATATCCAAAATCTACTGTTGTCAAATAAATGATAATGATGACGTATTAGCATTTATTAATAGCAATTAATTGTCTAATTTGTTACTCATAAACGGATTGTATAGGGTATAACCACAATGCCGGCGGTCAATTAACGTTCACTGTTATAGCTACTAATTGAAACGGACCACGCTTATGCCAATGTGATCTGTATTTATAACTTCACAATTTGCATTTATCAAAAGTTTCGCGAAAGACAATAAGATTACGGCGTTCTTTTATATCGAAAGAGTATCGGTGTATATTCTTATATAAATCATTTTTATATAGATAAAATGACGTATAAATAAAAAAATCGTAGAAAATTAACCTCTGTGAACTTAATACTCCCATCACTAAAAAAAAAGTTCGACTATATGCTATAATTAAGTGCTAATTTATCGTTCTAATTGCGAATTTATTACTTCTACCCACTGCAGAAAATTAATATCAAAAATGGAAGTGCTGATTTCACGTTATGCTAGCACCCTCACGTGTATTTTAAAAATATTCTTTTCGTCATCTTACTAATAAAAATTTTTTCGAATGTATATTCATAAAGCATACTTTATGCCAGAACGGATTGGGTCGCGTTTTACAGATTACGTCGTAATTACGCGAGATTTGATTAACGTTCCCGATCAGACGCATGGATGGACGCGACCGACATATGTACGTAATCGTACGCTTTGCTCTGAACTTATTTACCGATGGCTAAAGTCCAGAACGTCGTCGGAGCAAGCAAACAGCACAGTTATCGCATCAAATCGCAGTGAATGAATCAAGTGTACACTGTTAAATCTATAGTGTCAACTGAACCTTATTTAGGTCGCCACTGCTCCTACTTAATAAATAGTTATTTTAAACTAAAACAATGGAATTTAACCCAAATTTGGGTTAAATTTGAACTGATTTAAATTATTTAATTCCATTGTTTTAGTAAAAAAGAACTATTTATTAAGTAGGAGCAAATTTGAACTGTTGTAAATTATTTAACTCCATTGTTTCAGTAAAAAAAGAACTATTTATTAAGTAGTGGCGATTTAAATAAGGTTCAGTTTGACACTATAGATTTGACAGTGTCAGATCCAATTAATTAGAATCAATTTATTCATAATAAAAGTAATTTTAGACTCACCGATCGTCGTCTCGCTGTTCGCTGCTTGTCAGATAATCCGTGCTGTCTTCCATCGGATGCTCCACTTCTCCCGTTCGATCGACTATTGATCCACGTGACACCTGCATCCCGTAGTCGGAATAATCACCTGACGCTTTTATTCGGCATTGACCCGACGACACCATCCGGTCATCTTGGCGATCCTCCTTGGCGAGCGACGCGTGAACTCCCTCCAGAGATCTTCCTGCGTTTCCACGTCGCGTTCTCTGTCGTCGGCGTAGTCGCGACGATAATCAGCTGACATCTCAGTCGCCCGAGCTTCGCACGACGAGATTGTTCCTAGCGATTGTAACTAGCGAACGCACGGACGTACGGGGACTTCAGGATCGCCAACGACCACCCACGTCAACACCGTTTCGAAACGGAGCACGGCGGAGCCTCCGCCGATCGCGACTCGCGCACCGATTAAACGTCGATCGCCGTCGTTCGCGAAACGCTTACGATACAGTCGGCGACGGTAATCTCTCTCTCGTAAGGATCGCGCAATGCTTTTTTATGTCCAACACACTCCCGAAATTCAGCTACTCGCGACGACGGGCATTCGGCGATTAGCGCCACTAGCGGTAGCGTACCTACGCTACGGTTTCACTCGCGACGGGGTTCACGTGCGGATCGCCAAGGAGCCGATCGGAACCCTCGGCGATTAGCGGAGGCGTAAGGTCTCAATCGCGACAAAGTTCGCAGCCGTCGATAACGCAGTCTCTCTCGTAGCGATCGCGTGATACTTTTTTTTTACGTCCAACACTCTCGAAATTCACCTATTCGCGACGCGGACACTCGGTGATTACCGGAGGCGTACGGCCTCACTCGCGACGAAATTCGGAGCTTTGCCTTTGGCAACGTAATCTCTCGTAGCGTTCGCGGCTCGCGCAATACTTTTTTTACGTCCAACACTCCCGAAATCCATCTACTCGCGGCGGCGGCCGTTCGGCGACTAGCGGTGGCGTCTTCACTCGCGACGGGGTTCACGCGCGAATCGCCGAGGAGCCGATCGGAACACGCTCGGCGATTAGCGGAGGCGTACGGCCTCACTCGCGACGAAGCTCGGAGCTTTGACTTTGGCAACGTAATCTCTCGTAGCGTTCGCGCAATACTTTTTTACGTGCAACACTCCCGAAATTATCCACTCGCGATGGCGGCCGTTCGGCGACTAGCGCTGGCGTCACTGGCGTCTGGCGTCTTTCACTCGCGAAGGGGTTCACGCGCGAATCGCCAAGGACTCGAGCCAATCAAAACGCTCGGCGATTAGCGGAAGCGTACGGCCTCACTCGCGCCGCGACGTAGTTCGGAGCAATCGGAGCTTTGCCGTAGGCAAGTGAATTAAGTAAATTTAAACGCGAAGCGTGTATACGACATACGTGTCGTCGGTCGCGATCGCGTGATGCGCCCATGCGTCTGATCGGTTAGCGTTAATTTCGTCAAATCTCGCGTAATTACGACGTAATCGGCGAAACGCGGCCTAATCCGTTCTGGCGGATGAGGTATATTACTCGGTAAACTCGCCCCCCGTGTATTCGCGGCGGTTAATGTCGCGCGACGACACAGAACGCGACGTGGAAGTGCAGCAGCGCAGGGAGATCTCTGGAGGGGCTCACGCGTCGCTCGCCAGGGACGCGAGTCGCTCACAAGCCCGCCAGGCACTCGTGGCAAACTTCTCGTTGTTCGATGGCGTTCGACGGCACGGCGTTCTCTGATTGCGGTCCTTCGAAATCGAAATTGATCGATCGAAAGGCAAATCAAGTAAGTAACAGAGCGATGTCAAAAGATCCAGGCTACGTTCCTTCTTCTTTTTTTTTAATGACACTTGACTTTTTTTATTTTCGCCGACTTGGCCAAATACTTGACTAATTTTCCAACGTTAAGCTAGACCGGTCGTGTTCACACCGCCAGAGCGTTGAAAATTTATTAGCATTACATATTATGCGCACAATAGAATCTTCAGCAGTTCTCTTTCTTCTTCTTTGATTAATAGCTCCCGATTTCTAAAAAGGAAGTTCGGCGCGGCTAAATCTTCAGCACCGACTGTGAATTTCGGAACCAGCGTCTATTTTGGTTAGACGTCACTGCAATGTCTTTTAACGTCATTCCGCTACTTGGGAATACACGTGTGCTTCGTTCCCATAAGGAAGCAGGATAATGGAGCGACGCGGCACGCAATCGGCTTATCCTAACGACACCGACAGACGCAACGCTGCGTGTACGGGGAAACGTCTCGCGTCCTTACTTCGATATTGCCTGCAGGAATTCCGGGAATCACTCGGCAGACTCTCCCGGCGTGTGTTTTTTGATAGCCCGTCTTCTCGGTAAGCACGTTCCGTTGTTTTACGAATGTTTGTTTATTATATAATAGGTCAAGGCAATGGAAACGAATGATGGCACGATGCTTCTCTCTTCTTTTCCTCGATCGCCGAGGTATTGTCGAATGAAATATCGAGCTTTCGCAACGCGTCTCTTTTTTACTACAAATCTAATACAAATCGTATCCTTACTTCAAAAGTAACATATAAAAAATTCAGTTTTCAGAAAGGGAAAATTTTATTAACTTGACAGAAGGTTATTAACTAATCAAATAATACTGACAAAAGGATATATTCTTAATATTATGATCTTAATATTATACTTAATATCATTCTTAATATTATTTTTGCTATTTTCGTTTCCATATCTTAAAAAAAAAACTATCTTTTGTAAGTTGTGTCAATTTTGATTTTTTTTAAATCGCTCTTTTTAAATTGAGACGATTTTTTTTTTTAAGTGAGCTCAATTCACTTTTGATGATTTATAAGGTAATGTTTATATACTTTACGCACTTATTCACAGTATAAAAGTGCGAAATGTATTTAGCGGTCATTCGTTCTGGGAAAAATGCCTTCATATTGTTGCGTGTCACCAATTAAGATTTAACATCGTGAGTGTACAGCGTTTTGTTTTTCTTCGTAGGTTTTCTAGTCTTGGTCGCCGAGAGTGAGAAGCGGCATTGTCGAATGAAATATGTATCGAGTGTTCGTAATGCGTTTCTTCTCTCTCGATGCTACAAGAGTATCTAGTGACTAGCGGTAACTCGTCTCTCTGGAAAAACACGTTCATTGTTGCATACGATCGTGTCGGATTAACATCGGGAATGCGTCGGCGGTCTTTCCCGTTTTTTTTCCCCCCCTAGTCGCCGAGTAATCGGGCATTGTCGAACGAGTACCGGGTGGATTGATAACGCGTTTCCTCTCCCTCGGTGATGCGATAATATTCGATAATCACTCGTCGTTCGACGATGCACGACAATCGCCGTGAAGAGATTATTACGCGGATATCACGTACACTGAGTCTGTCGAAATTGAAATATCGCCGGCGATTTTTTTGCGGTCCGGAGATTACCGGGCGCGTCTCTCGCGTTCCCTCTCCCTTTCCTCCCCGAGCATGTGTTGAAAATGAACGCTAGCATGTATGCGAGGGTAAATACGCGTCGGGAGTGTAATGTTAAATTGCGTATCGTGTAAATTTGCGCGCGCGATTCGTAATCGACCGCGTTTTACGGAATTCGCGATTTATCGAGTGCGCTGTCGGTGTGCGGGTGAGAATCATCTTCCTGGAATTTCAGAGGCGAGCAGAAATTGGCGACGATGGAATAGCGAATACGGACGCGCGTGCGACTGACGAGCGAATTATTTATAATATAATTTCTCTTTCGAATTTTATTTTAAAGAATTTTATTTTACGAGGAAGCATAATGAGAGCGCGTTCGAAAAATCGATCTCGAACACGATATTTGAAATCCCGTCTCTCTTTCTCTCTCTCTCTCTCTCTCTCTCTCGGGTGTGTGTCTGATGCTTAAAGTTCACACGTCTGATTATCACCATTCGAGCTACTCAAAGAATTGCATGATGTGCAATAATTAACGAGAAAGTGGAACATCAAATTTATTCTGTAGAAAATTCGATACGCCGTAATTCGAGCGCAAAAGACTCCTGTTCTCATCCTGCATGTAGAATCCTTTCCATACACATGGAAATTAAATTACAGGTCTGTGTTGTTATTTCTGTTGTTGCAAATAGCAAGTGATGTGCACAAATACGTTCATTTTTGTGACGTTCGAAAAATGTAACAGCTGACGCGAGTCTCGGGGTCTCGTCGTTGATCGAGCTTTAATCGATTTCGCGCCTCTTCCTGCTCATTTTTAACCGTTTTCAGAAAGCCACTGAGGATTAATTGTGAACCTCGGACAGCTTTAACTAATATTTATGGCAAGGGTTCATGGAGCCCGTTCTCGAGGCTAGCTAATGCGTTGCGTTACGCTCGATAATCCGATAAACGCGATTGCGAATCGCAATTTATGCGTCGCGTGCACGCCTCGCGTTCCTAACGATCGCGCGCGCCGAAAACAAGAAGTGTCGATCAAATCCCTCGCGCGCGAACGGCTAATCACGCCACCGCACACTTGGAAACTCCGTCGTATCGCTGGTGTGAAAATTACTGTAATCGAAGCCGCGACAGAAAAAAGGCCGTGTAAGTGCCACTTTCGGAAAATTGTTTCTTCAACGGAAAGGATTCCATCCCACCACGAAGGTCGTGTGGCAGGCTGATACGCGTAAAACGGGTGCGCTCGTTGTGAATATTTATACGCCTCTTAAATTATTTATGAAGTCCGGATAGAGTGAGAGCAAACGTGCCGACGTTAAACAGCGCTTTTCTCTCACTCGCCCGGAGAGATAAGTAAGAAATTTTCCGGGTGGATAATTGTTTTCGCGTACGAGGATTTACTCTATTTTGGAAACTCGTAAAATCGCAACGACGTTACCGCCGCGCCGACAGGAAATCGATTTCCACCGTACCGAACGACTCTCTCTCTCTCCACCGCACCGAGACAACATCGTGAGAACAAGCCCTTTGCCCATTAATAAATTTACTTAGCGAATAATCGAGCGGGGAGTGGGGAAGGGGAATCGGAGGCGCTGCGCCGTACTTGTCTTCGGATATATACGACGACTTTTGTATTCCCGGATTCCGGCGTATATATTCGCGGTCGTGTATATAAAGGATCCTAGGGGGAAAAAATTGAAACATTACTCACGCGGCACCCATTGTTCTCTTCCCTTTCCGTGCGTCCCCACATGCAAATGGTAGAGTTCTCCGTCCGCCGGTGTATTTCACGTTGAATTTCATGCTGAAGCGCTCTCGATGTAGCTTATCTATTATCTGCGCCGAGAATCTCTCTTTCGTTCTCCGATAATGGGCCGGTCTAGTGGCATTTGATTTCAATTGACTTATCGACGCGACAAGATCATGGTTTTCTATTTGCCGATTTCGGAAAATTATTTACTCGATCGTGTTACGGCCGCATTTACGAGGCTAAACGGTTTATAAGGTAATCGAATATCCCTCCGTCAGATTCTATTTTATAAATGCTTTAATACGAAGTTATTATTTTATCCGCTTATTCATTGAAATAATTTAATACGCGAGTAACTCTGGAACTGTTTTTCTTCACGAATAGAATCAATTATTCTTGATTTAAAGTTTTATTAATCAATTTCTAGAGACTAGAAAAATAAAACATTTTCATTTTGCAACACATATTGATTGTATATAATATATAGCCAACCTACAAAGATCATTTGATTTTCACTCGAAACTTTGTTATTTTCCTATCAACATTGATTTGATGTTTAATTTGTCTTACGAAACTATGTTTTGTAACTGGAAACTATAACTACCATTTTTCTTAATTTATCCTTCCACATCTATGATATAAAACTCTTATGGGACAGTGTGCAAAATTGCATGTTGCGCATAGTATATAAACTGTACTCTCTCTCTCTCTCTCTCTTTCTCTCTCGTAAAAAAAAAAGGAAAGAAAGATAGGTAGCGCGTGTAACGAGACTTTACGGTCGTAACACGTTGATACTCGACGTTCACGGGATACGGGATTCTGGGGGAGGTCAGGAGGGGGAGGATAAATCGACGATTAAACTTCGTACGTCGGTGGCAGTCTCGTCGCTTAGGGTTTAACTCGGTAATAATAACGTCGCTCGAGTTCGGGGGTCTCCCGAAAGTTAACGACGATGTTACGCGTCTGCAAACGGAACGACGGACGCTCCGCCGCGCGCGCCGCTCGTTTTAAAATTAATCGACCGACCGATGTACATTGGGGAACGACCGAACTTCCAACGGACAGCGTTCTCTCGGATAGACGTTCTACGGATAGAATTCCCCGGAGAGAAATGAAGGAGATACGGAGAAAACCGGTGTGACGTGAAACGAGCGACCGGGTAGAACCGTTCAAATTTTCATCAACTGCGCGCCCGGAGGAGGAGGAGAAAGAAGGTGAGATTGTCGGCGCGTACACCTATACTTTCTGAAAGTTCGCTTTCAGCCTCGCGCTCATCTCGCGCCGCGCCGCGCCGCGTCACGGCTCGGATGCTGCCGCCGCCGCGCCCTGAAGAGCGTCAAGGAGAGCGCGCACGCAACGAATCTTCATGTCCGCGGCTATCGCGTTTCCCCTTCATAACACCCCCGAGCATTTGTCTTCATTTCTTGCGCCACTCTAAACGACGGGACGTAGTTATGATTTAAGGCCGTAGTTCTGCGGTGAAGGTGAAGAAGAGCCGGAGGTGGGTAGTCGCGGGTAAAGAGTGAGAGCTCTCGTCGTCGTCGGCGACGACGACGAGAGCGAGGGGTGAGAGTTGCTTACGTTTTCCGACGACGAATCGCGAAAAACCGTAAGCGCAATCATTCTCGCCCCGTGGTAACGTCAGGTACGAGACGGGCAGGTGGTAGACGGGTAATTAGACTATCGCGTGACACCGGGAGTCGGCGAGAAAAAGTGGGAATTTTTGATCGGTCGTAGAACGTCGCCCGTGGTCGTTCCGTTTTGATAATCGCGAATCACGAGCTCGCGAGTCTTTCGTTCAACCGGCGCGCCGCGCCGTGAGTACAGAAATGCCGTAATGCCGTTTATCTGCGATCTCGCGTTGCAAGACCGTATAGTTGTGCGAGAGACGCCGGCGAGCGACGGGGACTTTATGGGAACACGATCGGCCGTGTTTCATCCCCCGCCCCGGAAGATCCTTATCTCGGCGGCGGCCTCTGCACCTTTGAGACGCGCGTTTTGTGACGCGCGTGGCGCGATTTAGCGGGCAAGAGGGTGTCGTTTAGCGCACCCGGGAATCTCGTCGCCCGTTATCATACCCGCGGCGCTGTTTACAACTTTCCAGTCACGACATGCCTTATTATCGGCCGCGTATACCGTGGGTGGATTCCGCATGCCGCCTATCGCGCGCTCTGCTTTCGCGGGAAAATAACAACCGACACGTAATCCCGTGGCATGACACCACGCCTGCTACTCGAGCGTTAATAAATGCATCGCGTATACAGTGGTGCGACCGTTGTTAAGGCGCGACCAGCCTTCTTCCCCGGCACGCATGGTTGTCGCAAGAAAAAGACGACGGGTTTTGTGGATAATAAAAAAAAGCCGGACTCGGAGGATCAAGAAGGCGGACAAATGTGAATTAATGACTTGCTTATTGGCCTATAGCATTGATGGTATTGTTCGCACATCGAGACAAGTTCATTCGTGTTTATTCACCCTCCTTGCTTGATCTTACAAGTCGACTTTATTATTGCCGCGTTGAAAAATGGAAAAGTGATACAAGTAAGAAATTAACATTTTTGAGATAATGAAACGAAATTGACTCTAATTAGGATCAATTTTCTTTTATTATCTTAAAAATGCTAATTTTTTATTTGTGTCATTTTTCCATCAACGCGGTGATATATGGATGGCTGTTATACTAATTATTATATATAAGAATGTTAAATTCTGGAGCTATAGATCTTATATATTATTAACTTTATTTATTATTTCGTTTACTTTACATATTAAACTTACAAATTTAATGCATGAGATTTGAGGTTCTTAGGCTTTTGTTTTCATGATATTTAAGCTTCCAAATTATGCGAATATATACATTTTTCTTGAACTCCTAAATCTCTCTGCATTTTAACGATTAGAGTTTTGAGACATATATCTAAATTAATTAATCTGTTTGTTTACATTGAATAATTAGATTTGTTATATATTGTCATACAATGAATTTTAATTATTTCTTTATTAAGTTTTATTACACAGAAATATTTGCAACGCAGATTTTACAATATTAACAATATTAAATTGCATTTATAAATTTTGCAGTTGTTTATTAAGTCACGTATGCAATATCAATGATTGCATTATCAATGCTTACTTTAATGCAATATCAATAGTTGTAAAATTAATCTCATCGCACCGTTACATTACGGCTGTAACATAAATATTTTTATTTAATTTACATAGATATCTTAACGTGAAAACAATTCGCGGCTTGATGATTACCTGAAGAAAGTGAATTTCCCGAGAGAGTTAAGAAACTAATGGAGATTATGAAATGTGCATCCGGATAAACGCGGGGACGAGATAGCGTGAAATAATCTTAGCGTAGGTTTCGCGTCAGCAACGGCGCGGTTTTTTTGCGAGAGTCAGCCTTAGCGCCTTCCCAACGATTCTGCGAGAAGTGCGGTACTTAACGTAGTATTAAAGGCCCGATAACATGATGCTCGTCGGAAAGTTGTGACGCCATTAAGATAATCTCTCGGTAGTATTATGCGGTGTCGCAGAAGCAGAACGACTGCAGGGTTCTGGTGGGGTCGGGAGATGCAACGCAGGAAAAGGAGAGGCATAGGCAAGGGAAATATAACGAGAAAAAGCGAGAGAATAACGGTGAAGGAAGTCCGATTATGAAGCGGCTGAGATTCACTTCTTCCTAACAATAAGAGAATCGCACTAGTGGGACGCAATTAGAAATAAAATATAAAATGTCGAAGACAGAATTTTTGCTTGGGACTTAATCTCGGAGAATCTTGTATATTCGCACGTTTCATTAATTTATTATACTATTCGCTATTTCTACGCCGATAAATAATAAATATCCAACGTCGAGAATTTAATGAAAAGAAAATAATCTTTTTTACTTTTTAATTTCTTTTTATATTTTAGAACGGCCTTAAATTTAGAAGTGACAATTTTACGAGGTGTGTAATTTAATTAGAAATTTTTGATCTTTAAATTGTAATGTCAGCAGCAATAATGTGGGACATTACATATCTTAGCGAGAAAGTTATAATAGCGAAAGAAATAATACCATTTATAACAAAAATATGATTTATCTTATAAAGAAATAATTAAATTTTCAAAATTATATTACATGACGCGTATTCAAAAAAAAGATTTTGAGTATTTATAATTAGATTTTATCAATTATGTGTTGAATTGAGGTATAATATTATGTATATTTTGCACAATCTCATACATCATAGCTATGGTTTTTTTTATAGCAATGCTACTGATAGGTTAATAAGCTTTTTTCATTCTTGGCCGGTAGAACTTAAATGGCAAACAAGAGAATGAACTTATCCGTTCTGCTTCAATTTGCAGTAAGACAGGTACGAAATAAATAGAAAAAGGAACAAGGATAATTGAACGGCTTGCGTGAGTAGCGAAGTAGGTCACGGAAAATCGAAAAAAGATTAAATTATACCGTTTGCAGTACAATCCTTTACATAATCCGAGGTTTACTCGCGCGAGCAACACACTCTCGTGAGTTTACAAACGGGCGGTATTGGTGGAAATATCTCGTTGGAAGAAGGAAGAGTCAGTTTCTGACGTGAGAGATTGATATAAAATTAGTTGGTTAAAAAGTTATCGCGCGCAATGTATTACGGTTCTCGAAAAACAAGCATTAGCCGCGCTGATTTGAAGTTGTATAATTGAAGTTAAGAGAAATCTTTTACTCGCGCGCGCTTGGAGATTTAATCTGTTACTATAGAAAACACGGGCGCGATATCGTCGCTTTATCAAGCCGAGAGAATCTCATATCGGCGAATTGTCTGCCGCGGAATGAATTATACGGAGGGGGATACGAGGTTGAGGATAATGAAAGAGATACGCGAATCGAATTATCCGCGAGCGAAATCGATGCAATTAACACTTAAATGGCAATTGCTGGTTATCGTATCTGTAAAAAAAAAAAAAAAAATTGGGATTGATTTCACGAATTCATTTCATGTATATATTACATATATGTATATATACGTTTTTGTATTTACATATATACGTAATCTATCTATTTGAAATTGACTAGACAGATGGAAAAGAGGGCGATTATCTAGAAATATCTCGTATATATATATATACAAAAATAGCCATCAATTTTCAATTTATACTGATAGTCTATATCACATCTGCCTATATACCAGCTATTCTGTGCCGAAGATTACTTAATTCTGTAACAAGTTATTGATTTTATGAAGCCCTCTTCATGTATGTAAAGTAATAGGTACACATAATAATGTTTTAATAACAGATAGCGACAGTTAATTAAGTATTTTAATTAGTGATACTTTAATTAGAAATATGCCCGAAATCGGACAAACGCATTTGAACGTGTGAATGCATGATTAATGTAAGTATAGGTAAAATGTCAATACGAGCCGAAATGCCAATGTCGGTGTATACAATGCATGCATATAACATTACTGGTTCTGACGAAGCTAGTAATGATTTTAACAAGTATTTTGTCAGGAACAGTAATGCTCTGTATATGTACGTATGCATTATGCTGCGGCAATACATTGTTCAGAGTAATATGGAAATATCGTGCGCCGCAATTGTGTACTTATAGTGACGGCAGCAAAATGTAATAAGCTCATTTATCGCGCGTGTGCACGGCAAGAACGGTTTTGCTGTATCTAAAAATTTAGCTAGAAGTACAGATCTGAAAATAATTCTATTGAATTATCAAAATAATTATGTTAGACAGATCAAGACGGTTGCTAGAATGTCAAAACTATTTGCAGCATTTCTCATCACGCTCGACCTTTTTACGTAATCATTTTGATGATTCGACAAAATTATTTTCAGGTCTGTATCTATCTAAATTTTTATAGATACTTCAGCAAAATCTTTCGTGTAGAATATGTATTTTTGGACACAATGTATAGATGATATGAAATATAAATCGCGTAAATTAATTCTTAAAACAATGCTGGCGCGTGCGTTTAACAATGTTTATGTACACAGTTGTATAAGTTTGTATAAGTGAAACATATTGCCTTGAAGAAAATCGTTCTCGAAAGGAATCGCGGAATCGAATTGTCGGATCGGCACGAATGACAGATTATTAATGGTCGATGATTAATTTATAATTGAAAGCGTAGAATCTAATCGACTGCTGACTGTTTACCTTATAGGAAAAATTAAATGTGCATGAAACATTAACAATGCAGAATGTCAATCAAAATGGAATCAGGACGTGGCCGTAATGTGCAACGTTAGAATAAACCCTAAATCGTATCCGATTCAATTTATTTTTGTTGTTTGATATTCACAGCTCATTTTTACTTCCGTTAAATTAACATTTATTTGCATTCTTACCGAAATAATTTACCAAAGTATGACATATAATTCTCTCTTTGATTTTAACATATAATTCCCTCTTCGACATTTATTGTACCAAAAACGAAAATTGATTTCCACAACATCCCGGAGGAAGTAAAGAGTTAAACCACACTAATATCGATCGAATAATAAAATGATCGGCCAGGCGACAAATCGAGTCTTTCACGTTGAGCTGACGACTCTCGACCTCAATTAGCACTCGATCTTTATTTTTTGTTCGGCACAAAGGTGCGCCGGGGCTTCAAAAGAATATCATGTTTCTAACGCATGCCGATAATTACATGCGCACGGCAGTCGGAGGCACTTTAATGGTTTGTTGCCTGTTGAAAATTAATTATTTTACGCCAGAAGCGTGGTCGAGGCGCCCCGTCGGTGAGTGTATATCGAAATACCTGTAGGGCGGCAGGCTTAGCAGGCTGGCGGAAGGGAGAGCGAGGGGACAAACGTTGGCAGAGGCAAGGCGAAGGGTGAGAGTCGTCCGTGGGTGGCGTGTAGTTGACGCTTTATCGGAAGAGCGCTTTTGTTAGAAAGTCAATACCTGTGAAGAGACCTGGGCGCTCACTTCCTGATACGCTCGCGTTAAAGAGTACACTTTAGAGCACGCATAAAGCTCGTGTGATTTTTCTGGCGGAAATGCTCTCTTCGTGAAAAATTGCGAGGCGTCCTCGGTGAGCTAAGATGACATCGAGTCGGAACGGAGCGCGAAAGTTTTTGAGCGTCGCAATTATCGATTTGAAGCAATCACGAGCAACCACTCGTCCGCTTTTTACGATGGCAGTTCGTAGGAAAGTGGCGCTCGTATTAAATTACCTCGGCGCGAAACATCCTGCGATTGACCTCGGCTGAGTATACGTGACGTTTCATTCTTGATATCTCTCAGTGACCGTCCTCAGCGAAATCAAACGAATAAATCACAGCTGTCAGCCGCGAGATATTTGCCCGCTGATGCATTATGTATCTTTCGTTACCGATTCAATTTCGAAAAAAATATTCCGCTGAAGGATTGCCCTAAGAGGGATTGTTCCCGCTGTTGGATCTTTCACTCGACAATATCGCGTACTTTAAATTCGCTGATGAGATTCTCTATTTAAATTTTTCAACGAATATCACTGCCAAGAATGGTTTACGACACAAAATCCATCACGTCATTCAGTCCGTAATACGCTGATTATTTATCCGCAGCGTAGCGTGATCAATGGGATAAAGTACACAAAATGCATCGCAATAGGATAAAGCACACAATCATTAGCCATTCGATTTTATAAAGTTTTAAATAGAATAATTGCTGATTTAATTTATATGTCTCTCTCTCTCTCTCTCTCTCTCGTTTTTCTGTTGCTCACTAACAACATATTTCTCCAACGATTTTAAAAGAAATCATAAATTTATCCGCGTACCTTTGAATGTGTAGTTTTATGCAACAAGTGCATATTATCGCATATTTTAATGGAAAGTTTATTTCAATAAATTTGCATAATTATCTATTTATTTATTTATATGTATATATCTATGTACATTGATATGTTACAACAACATTATTAAAAGTGACATACATGTTAATGATATTAATATACATATTATTTTTAATATCAAGATAAAAAAATACATATTTGAAGCGATTATTTCGTATCAAATATCTCTTAAACGGCCAATAAAACGATGCGAATTGGCTCGCTTGTGATATTTACTTTTAATTACAATTTACCCTATGACTCTGCCTCTTTTATCGCGCTCGCCGAGCTACCGACCTTGCACTGAAAAAGTGCTCCGGGGTGTCGTCGTGCGCGAAACAGGCGCACACCTCCCTTACCCGGCATTAAGCACTGTCGCCGTAGACGCTAATTTAAATACGACAAGAATTCCAGATTTCCTCGGTGGAGGGTGAGAGTGGAGCCACTTTACTACCTAATACATAGGGAATGCAGATACGTATCGGACAGTACGACGAGGAAGAGGCGCGCGAAGGGAACGGAGAGAGGCAATTGTTTTTGTCGTGGGGCAACGGAAGCTGGTGGGACACGAGGGTGCGAGAAAGAGAGAGACGAACAAGGGGCGGGAGAGGGCAAAGAGACGACCGAGTGAAAGAGAGAGAGAGAGGGGGGGGGCAGGGAAGAGGGAGAGAGAGAGAAACGGGGGTGGATTCAGTTACGCAGCGCTACCGCGGCCGATCCGGGAAACTCGGACGGGGTTGGTCCGAAAGCTCTCTCAGTCGCGGGCAAGCCGCCACGTAGTGATAACACTCTATATATCGCGGGCAACTTAAATCCGGTCCGCGTCTCACGACTATAGAATCCCGTTCTGACAAGAGCGTAAGTTTCGTCAGTGAGAGCATAGGCGTCTTAATCGAGTTCGTCAATCGGAATACGAAGATGAAATTGTGCTGAATAGACTGTCGAAAAGTTGAACGCAAGATCCACGTGGTGGATCGAAGATTTGCGTCTGCTGAAGGCTTTATATCTCCGGAAGTTGAACGTTCAAATGAGTGTCGTCCGTCGTGTATCAGTTTTTTACTATTAATATTTTTGCGGTAAAATGATTTCGTGCGCGGAACAAATGAAATGGAAGCGCGTCGAGAAATTACGGACGTGTCGCGGTTTTGTACCGGAGCACTGACACTTCGTCGCTGGGGCCATCCAGCAGCGCAGCTACAATCGCAACTAACGAGAAACCGTGCTCTTATTTGCACCGTCATTATACCGTTGTCCGGATACCGCGATTCCGTGCCGCACTATTATCTCCGGCGATTAAAGTAACAAACGCATACATTCATATCTCGCCGGTCTCTCAGATTTATTATATACCTGTGTTTGTCTCTCTCTCTCTCTCTCTCTCTCTCTCTCTCTCTCTCCTCTTTTTGACAATTTAAACATATATTTGTACAAAAAGTAATATAATGGTTTTATAAATTTTAATATTTCGACTGTGATAAATATTTGACGGATACAAAGAATATCGTAATATTCGACGAGTCTATTCTTTTATTTAAGGGATTTTTTTTAATTTCTAAAAACTAAAATGTATTTTTAATGCGCTATAATAAACGTGATATTAATAGATTCATGTAGATAAAACTTTTTTTTTCGTTTTTTATCATTTCCAACAGTCGGAATCATGTTAAAGATAAGGCTGTCAAAGAATCGGAAAAGCGTGATAGTGACAAAGGGATAGAGCGAGGCGTGACGGATTTTCCTAGACGTATAGGTACATGGGGATCCCCTTTGAACTGATCCGTGCTAACGATATAGTGGCTTGGTTTTTGGCAACCGCGTGAGAGCGGTTAGTTTCCAGTTGACCGTGCGAAAAGGTAGTTACGAACTTTATGATTACACAGCACGAGAGGATTGCTTCATTCGTCGATTACATGCAAGCTCGCACTTCGCAGACATAATTCGCGAAGTGTTGTAACGAGGGGCGGATTGCGTGCTGCGATATCGCGTATCTTGTTTTTCAGGACGATTTCGTACGCGTGAAGGGATTTATTCGAAATCATCGTTCCCCTTGCCAAGTCTCGATGTTTCCACTTTCTTTACTTGACTTCGATATTATTAGATAAGCTTTTAGCGAAATTGCAAACCAGCTTATTAATTTACGTGATGGCCTTATCGGATAAGCCGATAGAAATCATTTTTACGAGAAGGTGAAAAGTTAGTGCACTTATCATTCGGAAACGTTTGGGCCGTCTCCAATTTTTCGGGCAATTGTGGGCGTTGCGGATAAAAAGGGGGTCAACCAACGCAAAGTGCAATAGCGCGGCGCGACGAAACGGAAAAGATTTCGCATCATGCGACGTGCCTGCAACAGTCGTTAAATATTCATGACCGACCGGATGGTCAGATTTGCAGGTGGCTAAATTATTTATAATCCTTTTCTGTCGTAATTGTATGCATAACAGCAAAGCGAAAGTTCTGTCGCAATCAACAATAAATACGACGATCGTGAAATATTTAACGCAAAATTTATTTGTCCGTTTTGGCCGCGCGTTTCTTTTTATCTTCTCGTGAATAAAACATCCGCCAGTTAATTACTGTAATTATCATAATAATTGCAAATAAGTAATGTGTACTATATTTGCTTTTATCAATGAAAACAAAACTGATATTTTATCTCACAGCATTTGCTAATTCCATTAAAATTACATTGCCAATTTATGAAATGAGCAAAATATGATCATACATTTTTGGAAAGATATATTACCATATTCATTTTCACATTTTCAAGCAATCTCTTGAGAAGCATCTTTATCGAGCAAATTACAAAACAAGATAGATTTGTTGGGCAAGCTCACCGTTTACGAAATTCGTGAGTTATGTAAACTGCTAGATTGCAAGATCGCCATTTAATTCGATCCCGCTTAAATTAATATTGTGATCTTCGTTTCATCCCCGTGATGAGTTACACAATCTCGGCATCCAATCTCGTCGTCTTCACGTGACGTCGGCTGCAGCATTCCATCCCGGTATACCCCTTTCGCGATCCTCGTTTGCAATCGTTGGCTGCTTGCAAAGTTGTAGCCGCCGCGAGTCTTCTGGAAAATCTGCCACGTAACCGTCGAATTAGAGCGACGATGAAAGACCAATTCCCGGGTAATCGAACTAGCTCTCGCTTCCCGTTAGCCTCCGTGCGAGACGTTATATCGCTTCATCCCATGAGTTCGACAGAAATTCCCGAGCTGCAAAGCGACGTAGCCGTTGGCTTTTTCTCATCTCCCCTTTAACGTCCTTAACGTCGAAATATCGTTCGTCAGCTCGTCTCCCCTTTCGATCCGCTCTCTCGCGTAACGGATGAATGTACCTCGTTTGCGAAACTCTACGATCGTTTGCTATCTCAATAAATAATTTCAATCAATTAATTGAAACTATGGATACTACGTAATTATTCCCAACATTCAGACAATGATGTATTAATTAACGTATTCGCGAATGCATATATTAAATGTGAATGTTTGTATTACAAATCTAACGCAAACGGCCCATGCCCTCCTCTTCTCGCCTCCTCCCACCCCCCTTTCGCCATTGGTTCAGTATGCTTTCTACGTCTCCTCGCTTTCGTACCAGCACCGAATGTGCAGCGAGCTATTTAAACTTTCGGTCAACGGAGGAGTAGTTAAAGTTTGAGAAATTCGGGGTAACGCGTGTGTACTTTAATTAACACGCATACGTAGGGGAAGTTCCTTGGTTATTAAGCCCTGTCGTCTGGAAATTGGATGTACAAATCCTGCAATGCTCGTCCCGCGGTGTTATATATTCACATTTGTATCCGCATATATTCATATATATTCATATAAATTCTTGATTTGTGTCGTGAAATATAGTCGCGCGGAAATACATTCAGTGAGCTAACATTCAATAATAAATGGGCTCCAATTATTATAACCTTTTTTATGCAGATATTTGTCGCGTTGGTTTATATTTACATTTCATTAAACTTTATGTTTCTAAATGACACGTACCGTTTGACAAATATATATTTTAATAATAAATGAAATAGACCGATATGAAAACACAATAATACAAGTATTCGGTCGAATTGGCTCTTGGTGTGTAATAATATTTTTACGTGAGTTTATATATATATTTTTTTCCTGTATTGTCTTAAATGAAGTATCGCTTGTGAGTTTCTATAATAAGATTCTGAATCCCCAGAGAGAGAGAGAGAGAGAGAGAGAGAGAGATCGAAATGAGGGGATTCGCTTAGTTAGATTTCAGCTGAGCTGTCCCAATTAACCATAGAACGGAAAAAGCTCGGGGCGGGGGGATGCAGCTGATTACCGGCGGGGTGTAGTAAATCCTAAAATCCACCGAATTTCGAAGCTCCGAGGTATGTCGTAATCGAGTCACTCCGCGGTCAATCTTAAACTACCGAGTTATACGAGTGACTCTGCGGCACTCGCGCGCTCCGGCACTTTAATCCGGGGGACTTGGGAGTGCACCTGGTAGACGACGCCGGGTATATCTCTCCCCCGGCTGCGAACTTCGGGTTAGCTCGCGAGAGAGATGGGGTGTTAGAGAGGAGGGGAGGGGAGGGGTGGGCGCGGGGAAAGGGGAGGACGGTAGACCCAATTACATCTCGTTCGTGCAGAATTGGACGAATACATACAAGATGCTTAAGACGCCTTAACTATCTTGGGATTTGTACCCACATTCTAACTGTCGAGATTCGTTTAAATACCCTACGCTGGACTTTCGTCATGCGTTAACATGGGTTTCTATCAGCCTATAAATTCATTATTGCTGAACTTTAACAAATAGGATTTATCGAAATAAGCTCTCGTATTTTTAATTGTAATTTATGACTAATTAAATAATTTCTTCCCCGGTTATTTCATATAATATTTACAATTTTATTTCTAATTATTTGTCTGATTTTTTCATTTATTGTCTGATTAAGCGAAAGAAATTCTACGATTGCATTAATATAAATATATATGCATTAATCATATGTTAATAAGTAACGTAATATGAGAACAATTTGTTATAAATAATCATTAGATCGAATTTGATCGACTGTATGTTTAATACGAGCGATTTTTTATTTGTTGCAGAACGCTGAAAATACGAAGGAGCTGCCATTTTCTATGACACGGTAACGTTCACACAATGAAATGTGAGTGACGGTGAAAGAAATTTCATGAAATTGGAGATTCAAGATTAACCGGCGATTAAATGTACATCCCTGCTTCGGGTTAATGGAGCGCGACTCATGGAAGGGAACGCGATGACACGCTGCCAACCGAAGACGAAGGTTTCTTAAGCCCGGATTAGAAGGCCGTCTAAAACCGCAGCCTGTCCTCATCTCAGATCGATCAAATCATTGACGTGAGCTCCTCGAAGGGAGCTTTAAACTTCGCGCACTAGATTCAGCTTACGTGCGCGCGGGAGGAGCTGCTTCAATCACGCGCGCGCGGCAACAAATCTGCGGAAATCTGAAACTGTGATTCTACATGACGGCGGAGATCCGCCGGAGGAGAGGAGAGAAGGAGAATCCCGCTCGATTGCCCTTAATCCTCGGATGATCAAAGGATCGCCTGCTGGGAGCAGATTTATTCTATGTCTTGCGAATTTTCGCGAGGCCGGCTGCCGCGGCCGTAGAGGCTGCCGCATAAACGATGCGCTCGTCGGTGAATTAAAGCGTGTACCTGGGCTGGTCGTTCGGACAATCGATAATGCCGGGTCGTAAAACGCCGCGCGAGGCACGTAGCGTGTCTGATAAATAATGCAATTCTATCGAGAGGGTCGACGTCCCGAGGTGTGAAGCGAAAAGCGCTGGATCATTCTTAGTGCCTCGTACAGATCTCGAGAAACGCCTTGTGTCAATTATACGACGCTGGATTCAGTGGCATCGATCTCGTCGAGTTGATTGGAATGCTTGCTCCCCAGAAGAACTTGCGACGAGGGCTAATTGGAAATTAGGAACAAGTGTGTTATCCGAGATAAAGTGATCGCGCGTGTGCTACACGAGTGTGCTCGAGAAAGTGTGCGGATTTTCTTACATTTTTTTTTTTTTGCGAACCACCGACCGATTTCCGTGACGTCAATTGCGAAAACGATTCGGAATAGTGTCGGATTTGGTAAATATTTGTCGGTACTTCGAAATCGAGTAGTTTAACGCGTCACGAGGCGTCTCATCGTGATTCAAAGCTCGTTCGATGTGAATCGAAAAAAGGGGTCTTTCCATATTGACACGCCACATCAAACAGAACTCGTGTTAGAGGCTCGGGGAGGATATGGTGCCAGAGAGTGCATAAATCGTAGCGTACGGGCAATTAAGAAGTAAATCGGAAGAGAGGTAATTAACGTAGTATCTAAAGTACGAAAGACGCGCATGCCTCGTGGTAATTAATTACTTTCAATGTGAGTTCGGAAAAGTCGGACGATCTCTTGGGTATCGTTACACGGACTTGAAGAATGGCACGTAACTCGAATGAATAAAAGCGTAACAGCGGGTAAATTTTCTCGGGATAGTCCTAATTACCGGAGCACACAACAAAGTTGCATGAACTTCGCGGCGTGGTGCCGAAGAATTTCCACGCGCGGGTACACGAGAATCTTTAAAATATAGGGATCTCGCGAGGGGGAAACACGTGGGTGTTCTCAAAGTCGTTCCAAATTCGCCTCGAAAGTCAACCTCGTTTCAACCTTGCTCACGACAATTCCGCGGGAGCGAGCCAGAATGCGGGCGGTGCCGTGTGTGCTTCGTTAAACTGACAATAATCTTCAACCGCGCGTCACGAACTTGTACGGTCGGGAAAAGCGGAGTGTTGGCAAATGAAATTCCGCGACGTGCACTTTGCGATGACGTCGTTTCGTGATTTGAGCACTCGAGCATCGACGCACGCGTGAAAATCCGACTCGCGAGTACAACGGAGTATTGCGCATCTTGACAGGAAGAGAAAATCGTTACGGAAACGAAATGGCAGAAATTTGAAGATTCGAAAGGAGATTATTCATGAGTTTTCTTGAAAAGGAGGGAAAAAGAAACAATTTTCATACAACGTACTCCGCGAAAAGAGAAGCAAGAGACCGGGCATTGTTCGTCGACGACCATTAGAGCATGACGGTCCTTATCAAAGCATTCGGGCATTGATAGCCTGTCGATTCGTTTGAATATTCGCAAGAGGAGGATCACAGAAAGAACGATTGTCACAGAGATTTGCGCGATTCAAAGAATTATCTCGAAAAAAAAACTATAGAGAAGTTTGTGTGCGTGACCGCAGTTATCACCGGGAAACGATAATCGACCGACAGTTGACGATTGTCGCCGCGGGGAGCAAATGTCGGACCTTATCGGGGTCGACCTGGTCGACATGTGATGTACCGCGAGGCGACAAACAAGTGGTGTGCGCGATTAGTTACGAGAGAGAATGACGGTGATATGCACGTCGTTCACGGATGTTGTTCAGTGCCGGGATGCTGCAGTGAGTAACTGTCAATAAAAGAGCGGCGAGTGTGACACAACGAGATCAGTTTCGTCGTCGTCGTCGTCGTCGTCGTCGTCGTCGTCGTCAGCGTTGTTGTCGTTGCCATTGTCGTTGTCACCGCCGTTCGCGGAGGAGAGTAAGAAAGGAGCCGTTCGATACCGCTCGCAGAAATATCCAGTATGAAGGATCATCGAGGAGGATGGCTGCGCGCCGTGCTATCCCTGATAACGTTCCTCTCGCATCAGACAGGTGAGTACAATCTTATATTTATTATTATTGCGCCAGCTTTTTTCCATGAGAGTCTGGAGACGACCGAGCGTCGCGGACGAGATATTTTGCGTCAACTGTTGCTTAATCGCGTCAGTCGTGATTTTGTTTTTGTAAATTATTTTATGAAGGGTTATACCAATAATTTGGTATAAAAAGAAAATAATAATAGTATTGCGAAAAAAAGCTAAAAAAGTCCTAAAAGTATTATGCCGTATATATTAAAGAAGATATTATGAAAGATAAATAATTTGAGAAAAGAGATCAAATTCTTTGAAAATAAAATTATATAAAATAGAAAACGGAAAGGATATAATTTTACTATAGCTTTAAATGAATCCATGCGAATATAGTCGTTTGCGTGCTCCTTTTCGAATAAATTCCTCAATTTACGTCAACGCTCGGTAATTTAGCGATTGAATGAAATAGATGATTACGTTGATAATCAGAATTTAAAGCCGATTATTACAAGGTGCAAGTGCACAAATACATTCCGAGCATCTAAATAGAGTTCCGCGAGTGTAATCTAGCGCGCGGTGGATGAACGAATATTTTTTTGCTATTTCCTGATGGCCCAAATAAACTTAAAGCGGTGCAACGACACCCTGTCGCTCATTCGAACAAAGCGCGTGTGTGCCGGTAAAATGGGCCACACCGACACGGACGTATTGTTTTCCACACATACATACGTGCGCGCGCGCGAACGCGGACGCGATTATATCGAAATGTGTATCACGAATAAAATACTGTAAAGGAGACCCAATTTTCGACGGAATATTGCGATTTAATGAGCTTCAAGCTAACCAGCTTTTACAGGATGTGGTTTATTAACGAGTCGAACGTGCTAGTTTTTTTTTTATTTAACTATAATACAAGTTTGTTCTTTAGTATATTCGATAATTAATTTACAATATTTCGCGGTGTAGTCTCGGTTAAGGAGTTAATCCGTCGCGAGATCTAAAATAATTTGCAGAACATATAAAAAAGTTCAGACCTCGACTATATTCGTGTTCTCTTTCTCTTGGTAAAGAAAAGGAACGCCGTCGCTGAAGAGAAAGAAAAAAGAAAGTCATGTTATCGTGACATTTTGCGTGATAAGACGAATTCCGAACGTAGTTACCGCCCTAGGGATTACCGAAAGGTAATATAGCATCGTTTCTCGTGTATTCCGGTATTCTTAAATACCGCGGACCGCTATCGCATTCCAGTTGATTTCCATGCAATGAATGGACTCATGAATAAAGCGCTTTAAACCAGATCGCCCGAGATCGTTCGGCGAAAGGCATTCTGCCAATAATTTCAGAGCGAACTCTATCGACATACCGAGTTATTCATAATTCGCTATATGTATGCTGAATTGCATTAAATGGAGAACAGTCGGTAGGAGCAACGAACGATTCGATTGTTGAAATCGAGAATTTCAAGTTGTTCTTATATCAAACTGCTGCCCCTCTGCTTTGTCGAGCAATTTGCGAATTGCGATTCAACATTTTTCTCGATAACGAAGAGATCTTCTTTTCAAGCAGTGAAAAATTTACTATTTAGAGCATTCCTTAAAGGAGATATCGATCGAACGTCGTGTCGGACATGTAGCGGAAATTCACTCGTTCGTCATAAACACGCTTCACGAGAGTAAACCGTATATAAATTACCTGAAATTTTGCCACGTCCAGGAATGATGAATAATATGAGGCCATAATGTTACATATATACAGACACATTGCCGATGCAAAGGAAATTCTATTTACGGTATTTTCCTGCATCGCGAAATTGCATTTCAAACAGAAATTCTGTTAGAAATTAAGAGCGCATCAGTTTACTCAGTTTATATTATTGAAAATTTGTAGAAGAAATAAAATCACGTTTTCGATAACGTGTGCTTTAGGACAGTTCATTTAGGAGATTATTTTACTTGGAACTAATTAATTTATTAGTATTTTACATAAAGGAACTGACGATGAAGTTAAATATTGAGATAAATTATCGAGCTCTCGGCGGAAGTGAGTTGATAACTTTATGTATTTGCATATAAGTAAAAAACTCTGATATAATTTCGCGACACACACCGTTAGACCTCGGAAAAACTACAAACCGAATTAGACATGCTCTGTAATTAACGCGTCTCGGTTCTGCCGGCTGTTAGCTCTTTGGGAGAATAAACATCGCCCCCCGAATTAGCAGAACAAATTTCCCTCGTTTCCCAACGGCGTTTCCTCGCCTCTTCCGGGTGACTTTCATCCTCCGATGCGCCACCTCTGGCCCCGAGGATCGAGGAACGAGGTGTCCGGGAAATTTCATCGAGGGAGCACGGAACTTTCTTACGAACGTCACGGAAAATTGAATTTTTAAGCGACAGGTTATTTGCGAGTGGCCGACTGACTCTCTTCTGACTGCGTTTGTCGACTTGCCCGTGTATGTTTTTCGATCTCTGCCGTGATTTCCGCATGTTACCATTGAACGAAGGCTAATTACAACAGCTGCAACATTACAACGTAGCAAGTTTCGAGCGGATCCTCCGGGATGTGTATTGTTGTAACTGCACTCGCTCCTCTGAATCCGCAATTTCGAACGAAAAGTTTTGTCTTTATTTATTCGCAAAATTCACTTGTTATGTAGTCGGCGATAGAAACTGTATAAATTACGGCTTTTTGTAATAAACCGTGTTTCGAAAATATCGATGAAATCAGAATTTATTTGAAAGAGATATTTTCATTGAAGCGGTAAAAGAGGTAATATTTATCGGGCTGAAATGAACGGGGTCGATAATTCATCCGCACAATGAGAGACGTGGAAATACAAATTGCTTTTTTTACATCAATGTCGGATTTCGTATCGCGCTCTATATAGACGATTATTTTCGCCCCGCGCTATTCCGTAATTTACTCTGATCATCGCTGCCGCTGAAGGAGACAGGACGTGCGCGCGCGAGAGAGAATCGATCTCGTGTCGAGGTGAATTCGCTCGAATTTCTTAAGTGCATCGATCCGCGCGATACAGTTGCATAATATGTAAATGCTATCCGGACATTGATAGTCCGATGTCTCTCTCGCTCTCTCTCTCTCTCTCTTTCTCGACAAGCATTGTATGCCAGAGAATTATAGATATCGAGCGGACGTGTAACACGTTTGTGGAATGCGGTTGATTGTAAGTCGAGAAGCCAATTTGCCAAACTCGAGTTCGTCTCGGGCGGGCGGTGGAGACACACCGCAAGAACGTCGTAACGTTCCGTTGAAGTTACAGAGAGGAGAGAGTCAGTGTTATTATATATACCCTATGCGCAGAAACGGTGACATATATACATCCTCGCGCAGCGTGTCTTGCGTCACCTTTAAAACGTCAAACTTAATTGCACGCACGTTATTAAACTCGATATCCCGATACTGACTGAACTTTTACGCGCCCACGACGTGGGAATATATTGTTGTTTTCCGAAAGCATTAAAATAACTGTACGATCCATATAAGAGATAAGTGCGCATTTAAGAACGGTCTCAGTCTGCAGACGGCGAGAATAACGGATTTGTTTAATAATTAAAACGCGGCATCGGTTTATTGAATAGGTATTTGGAACTGTATACTGGAATAACGCGCAAAAGTTCAAAAGACATCCGCGAGATATTTATAAGAGTTGTCCGAAGGATTGAAATACTTTTCAGAGAGTTTCGCGACGTCTTTTCAAAGCGTCGTGTCGCTCAAGTACTTGACGTAGTCACGTACTTCGTTTTTCCAATAACAATGACGCGCTTTTAATTTCCTTTGTCGCCGGATACGGTCGAATATTCGTGGTAACTCTGAAACACCCTTTGTCTATATTCTATTTTATGTCATAACGAATGCCGAAAAATTGAATTGCGGTGTAGCCGGTCGGGCACGGCCGAACAGTAAATCGAAACTCCCCGCAGAGATCTCAGCACAATCGAACGTAGAGACATACGTGCGGGGGGGAGACGGGGGGAGAGAGAGAGCGAGAACGTAAACCATTACTATTGAGCTTATCAAAGTGATTCACGTTACTGGCCGACGGCATTATGCAAATGAGCCGTAAAATTATCGTAGCCTTCAGGCATCGCCAGGCAAGGGAATACCTGAACTTTCCATTATACGTGACAGAGCACGTTACAGTAACTACAGTTACAACTGATATCCGTTTCAGAAGGGAAAGATTACATAATAATTTCTCCATTGGAGTTCGTCTTTGAATTACCACCCGCGAGAAGCGGTTCTATCTTAGCGTGCTGCGAACCGTATCGTAACGTCTATCGACTGGACGAAGATCATATTCGAGAATCGATGTTGCAGAGTGAAATGAAATGTTTTTTTTTTTATAAATATTTTTTTCTCAGCAAAATTTAAAAAACATATTATCGCAGCGCTGTTGTAACAATTATTAACAATTTATCTTATGAATATAATTTCTCTTAGCAAAACTTCAACGATTTTAATTAGAATGTATATAAGTGCATCAGCGCAAAATTTTGCAGAAATTTATTCAACTTATATTGATTATTCCAATTTATATCAAAACTTAAACTGCTGATGTTATGAAAGCGAATAAATTCTAACGTAAGATTGCATTATGATTATATTGAGAATTTATTAAAAGAGGAGACTGCGGACATTTTTTATTTGTATTTTTTTTCTATAATATTGATGGAGGATTAATGATCCGAACAGAATGGTTGACAGGCGAGGGGTTGGCAGCCTCCGTCCTGGAGGCTGCCGGCGTGCTTCTCTCTAAGCGAGCTATCAATGTCTTCGTTCCACTCGGTCCGGAGGAAACAGGAAGCGATTCCTCCAATGGCCGTCGAGAGTGTGTGTCCGGCAAATTTATACGCGCAGACAGTTGCAGCAGCGAGCTGCGCGCACCTATATCGCGCTTCCAGAGCAGAAAAGGGATTACGACGGCCGTGGAGAGCGATGGCTCTAAAATTGGATCAAAGATTTTCGACGGCGTTGATCGAGATTGTGCAGCGCGCGCGCGCGCGCGCGAACGTGAAAAGGATTTCCTGTCATAAACAGAGGAGGGGTGGGGGGGGGGGGCGG